>NC_133368.1:28892421-29091825 GCF_049309525.1 Garra rufa | reverse complement strand
ATATATATATATATATATATATATATATATATATATATATATATATAAAACACTAACTCATAGCCTTTAAATTGTATAGTGTATAACAGTGATTCTCAACTCCAGTCCTCGGGGCCCACTGCTCTGCACATTTTGTATGTTTCTGAATCTGACACACTCATTTCAGTTCATGGATCTTTCTTCTAACAAGCTGATTATCTGAATCAGGTGTGTTAAATGAAGGAGACATACAAAATGTGCAGAGCAGTGGGCCTCAAGGACTGGAGTTGAGAATCACTGGTGTATAATGTTATAATGTTACAAAAGATTTTATAAATGCTGATCTTTGGATCTTTCTATTCATCAAAGAATTTGATTAACTGTTTTTCAAATATTGTCAAAAATGTTTGCTTGAACAGTAAATTAGTATGGAATGATTCCTGAAAGATCATGTGACACCGAAGACTGGAGTAACGAGACTGAAAATTTTGCTTTGATCACAGGAATAAATTACATTTTAAAATATATTCAAATAGAAAGCAGTTATTTTAAATAGTAAAAATGTTTCACAATATTACTGCTTTTGCTGTATTTTAGACCAATTAAATGCAGGTTCATTTCAGAAGAGCGACTTCAGAAGAGACTTATTTAACAAACCAAAAATCTTGACTGGTAGTATAATAACAATTTAACTAAATTTCTCCATTGGATATGGTGAAACAAAGTCACATTATCTATTAACACATCAACTTATCAATATTAAAACAGTCTATTTGCGTGTGTGCCTGAATGTGTGTTAAGTTTTCATGGCTTCTGTGGTTAGGGTTTTCACACTAATGTAATGAGACCTAGAAAAATCTTCCATTGTTCTTACAGAAGGCCAAACATTCAGTGCTCCGAACAGCCGAGGTCCTCCGTTCCCCCTCAACAATTACAGTACAAATAGATTCACAAGCTCCTCATTTCCCAGACAATCACAGTAATGAGTAACCTGCAGCTGCACTAATGGGCCATTATTACTCACACAGAGAAAGTGATGACATCCTCTTGGCACAATAACACTCTTTGCATGATATTTTATTCATTATAGTCAACACAGAGACACACAATTACTGTCAGCGTCTGCATGGGCACAGATCAATAGCGAGACGCCATCACCCATCTTTCGTGAGGAAGCAAAGCGTTTTTTCTTGTCACCTTTTAAATTCTCCTTCCTGTTCCTCCTTGTATGTTCCATACATCACTGCGCTTGTTAGATGGCTGCTGTTGTCATGTTCAGATCCTTTCTGCTAGATCTGTCAGCCCTAGCAGGTGCTCTGCGAGCATGCATGGGGCTGCGGGAACTAAATTTGTTGGATTTACAGCCTGGAGGGACCTGCTCGAGCCCTGTTCATCCTCATTGGTATGGGATGTTTATTAGGTGCAGGGCTGAGTGTGCCCTTGTGGGTTAGATGCGGTGGGGCCTGGAGATTGCTTTCACGTGTCATTAATCCAGGTCACCATATTCTCTGGAGCAAAAGCTGTAATCCAGTTGCCGTGATAATTATGTGCTAACAGGAAAGGGAAAGTTAGTGCATCTTTTGAGTTGACTGCTTCTGTTTGAGCTAGATTCTAAGATATGAGCAAAAAGGGCAAAAAAATCTGATGTTTAAAGGAGCATTTTGTTACAATGCTGTTTTTATATTTGGGAAAAAACCCACAGTAGACTATGCTATATTTAAGTCAAAAATCCATGTAAAATGATATAGCTTTAATAACAAAAAATGACACATGTTAGACACAAGGTTGTTCTGCCAGTCAAAAATAACCAAACCAAAGAGCAAAGTACATCGCCAGAGAACAGTAATGTTGCATTCCTGAAAAAATTGTCGTTTTGAACAAATTGATCAAATAAATGATTCAGTAACTCATTTATTAAAGGGTTAGTTCACCCAAAAAATGTAAATTACCCCATTATTTACTAATCCTCCAGGCTTTCTAGGTGTATATGACTTCCTTCTTTCAGACAAATGCAAACAGAGTTGTATTAAATACAGTGGTGTGAAAAAGTGTTGTGTATGTTTTTGCATGCTTGTCACACTTTAATGTTTCAGATCATTAAACAAATTCACATATTAATCAAATATAGCACAACAGTAAACACAACATGCCGTTTTTGAATGAAGTTTTTTATTATGAAGTGAAAACAAAATCCAAACCCTCATGGCCCTTTGTGAAAAAGTGTTTGCCCTTAACACTTTTAACACTTTCAACCTTAAGTATTAAACTTAATAACTTACCCTTAGCAGCAACAACTGCAATCAAGCGTTTGCGATAACTTCCAATGAGTCTGTTACAGCGCTGTGCAGGAATTTCGGCCCACTCATCTTGGCAGAATTGTTGTAATTCAGCCACATTGGAGGGTTTTCGAGCATGAACCGCCTTCTTAAGGTCATACCACAGCATCTCAGTAGGATTCAGGTCAGGACTTTGACTAGGCCACTCCAAAGTCTTCATTTTGTTTTTCTTCAGCCGTTCAAAGGTGGATTTGCTGGTGTGTTTTGGATCATTTTTCTGCTGCAGAACCCAAATTCGCTTCAGCTTGAGGTCACCAACAGATGGCCGGACATTGTCCTTCAGGATTTTTTGGTAGACAGCAGAATTCATGGTTCCATTTATCAAAGCAAGTCTTCCAGGTCCAGAAGCAGAAAAACAGCCCCAGACCATCACAATACCACCACCAGATTTTACTGTTGGTATGATGTTCTTTTTCTGAAATGCTGTGTTACTTTTACACCAGATGTAATGGGACACACACCTTCCTTGTCTTGTCAGTCCACAGAGTATTTTCCCAAAAGTCTTGAGGATCATCAAGATGTGTTCTGGCAAAACTGAGATGGGCCTTTATGTTCTTTTTGCTCAGCAGCGGTTTTCGTCTTGGAACTCTGCCATGCAGGCCATTTCTGCCCAGTGGCTTTCTTATGGTGGAGTCATGAACACTGATCTTAACTGAGGCAAGAGAGGCCTGCAGTTCTTTAGATGTTGTTGTGGGGTCTTTTGTGACCTCTTGGATGAGTCGTTGCTACGCGATCATTTGTTTGATGATTTGAAACATTAAAGTGTGACAAACACCACTGTATTATTCTGGTTCCTCTTCATTAGTCCAATAAAGTGCATCCATCTGTAATAAAAAGTGCCTCACGTGGCTCTGGCAGGTGAATAAAGGCCTTGTTTCTTTATTGAATGAATTTTGTTTAACAGATCAGTTGAATGAATCATTTAATGAGCCACTCATGAAGATAGTCACTTGTTGTCCCCTACTGACTAATAACATGACATACAGAAAGAGTCACTAAAAAATCCTTACCACTAATGCATGTATGACTGTAGTTTTACTGTTATATAGTGTATAGAATCTGGGATACTGCTTTACAGTGTAATGGATTCACCTTCAATATTTTTAGGTAAGAATGGTCATTGTAGATCAAACTACTTAAGATTGCATACAGTGGAATACATTTTACTGTACTGTACACTTGTCCTTTGCCGTATCCTGTAGACCGAAGTCATACCTCAGTTAATCGACTCAAATGGATTAATTTGTTCAATTCACTTCATTCTGTGCTTTCTGTTATACAATGACCATACTAGCCTCATTTCTTCCCCCTAAATTGGTTAACAAACTAATGTTTTGCTATCTCCCAAGTCAGATCTGACACCAGTCCTCAGGAAGTGTAGCTGCATCTCCTCATGTTGATGAAAATCTGTATAAATCTTGAGAGGTTGAGGCACACTGTGAAAACTACTCAGTGTAATGAGACCGGTCTTGCCAGAGCAGACGCTCAGCTCTTTTGACACTGCTGTCAAAAAATGCTGCTATAGCATATTATGACTCTCCAATAGTCTAAACCGGTTCTCTTATTGGATGCAGTCGTAGCTTTGGCCTGGACTTATAGCTGATGTCTACAGAGAATAGAGAAATAAGGAAATATTAAATAGAATTTATTGGATATGTTGTAAAATGAGTAGGCTACAATAGTGTTTTCTAAACTAATTGGTCGGACTGAGAAAAACATTAAGCTCTATAGACTGCCGAAAGTTATAACAAATCAAGGAGAAGAGTGCAAAAAAAAAAAAAGTCTGAGGAACAAAAGGAGTTTGTAGTTGGCCAGACTGAATCAGAATTTCCAGGGCAAGAATCTTGACAACATTTGTGTTTGTTCTTATCATTTCCGGTCAGGAAGGTGAAATATTATGCTAATATCTTAATTAATACTACTCGTATGTATCTTTATCACCTATTAACTTTTGTTAAAGTTTGTCAAAATATTGTCCCCTTTCCTGCTTTCTAAGTCCTTCTCATATGATTTAGTAGCTTCACACGTTTTTTTTCCCTGTGGTTTAGACAGCATAAATAAGCAGAAAAACTTATTCATTAGTAAATTAACTCTGCAATCCTTGATGTTGTTTACACCCGAGTATAACCAATATGGCTGCATATTGGGGTAACTGACCAAATCGACGTGACTGGTGAATGCAGTTTTTATTTGCAGTTGTTTACAGCAGTGGCGTTCCGTCCAAATAAGCTGCTAATGCTCCGCCTACCTAGGCCGTCTGAGAGAATTAGTTAACGGGTTAATTAATATAAAAATATAAAAGTCATTTGAGATGTAACTTAAAGGGGTCATCGGATGCAAAACTAACTTTTACATGTTGTTTGAACATTAATGTGTGTTGGCAGTTTGTGTACACAACCACCCTACAATGATAAAAATCCACTCAGTGGTAATTTTTTAATCTTTAAAAGTAATATCCCCTTTTTAAAATCAGGTCATTCTCAGCTTCTTGTCGTTGTGATGGCACACCGACAGAGGGCACTCCCATGATAGTTTATTGACATGAGCGCCTTACCTTAGACCCACCCACACTGAGCTGAAACAGTCTGACTCAGACCACCATTGTGTCGACTCAGGTGCAGAGGAAAACAAGAATGTCTCAGATTGAGCGATTGAGGTGTTCTGTTGTTGGATGTAATAATGTACAAAGCAGTAGTCATTTACTCCCGACATCTGAGCCACTGAAGATGCAGAGGTTTAACGTTACTTTTGTTTTAGAAATAAAGGCGCGATTCACATTTACATATGCCTCTATGTTCGTTCAAATCGTTCAGAAGTGAGTATAAGGGTTTTTTATGTATCTTTGCAAATGGCCTTTCTTAATAATGTGCTTGTTGGCAAGTTTTGCCGCTAAATACGGCTAAACGTGGCTAAATGCAGTGTTGCCAGATTGGAAATGTCCAAGTATCGTACCAGAAGCTCAAAATTATCGTATTTGGGAGAAAATTATCGTATTTGAGTCAAACGTTCAAAATAAAGATATTTATCTAGATGTTACAGCTATTTATCCTTTTCAGCACTCATGCTAAACTATTTTACCCGAGTCAAACGTTCAAAATACAGCTATTAATCTAGGTGTTACTACTATTTATCCTTTTCAGCACTCATTTTCTATACTTTATTGTTAAACTAACAACCTCAGTTTTGAAACAACTGACCTAAGTGCGACAGGAACGTTAACTTGTGCTCGTGAGAGAGAGCCATTCTCCACGATGATATTGGTTGAGAAGACGTAAGAACGGATGAAAGACATGCGTAACGCCACGTTCACGTCTCCTCACAATCATGCAGGTAGACGTAGGATCCACACAGCTAGATCTTTGAGAATAGAAGCTCTATAATTAAAACGACCATGGTGTCACAAAATTCTGAAATTATCGTACATTGTGGTATTATTGATCGTACATCGTACAGAGGTCAAAATTATGGTACAAATACGATAATTATCGTACGTCTGGCAACACTGGCTAAATGTGACTAACATCATGTCCCAGACAGAGAGGGGCGGGGCGGGGCGAGCAGAACTCATTTGCATTTAAAGGGCCATACAATAATATGAGCTGATGTTTTACAGAGCTGATTTTTACATTGAGAATTTTTAACCAAAGTATATTATAGACTTTTCATTAAGACCCTAAAAAATCATATGAACTTGTGGAAAATGGGCATCCGATGACCCCTTTAAAGCTTAATAAAAAGTTGGGAATAAGTACGTCAAATTATTAATCAACAGGATTGATGCCCGTTCACTGTGTTTTGCTGGCATGCGCATGATTTCATGCGCCAGGTAAGCTGTTTGTGAAAACCGCGCTGTTGGCTGTTACTGCCAGATTTCAATCGTGAAAATCACATTGTGTTTGATGCAAAACTAACTTGACTAAATCAAATGGAAAAAACAAACAAACATCGTAACTGTATATTTTCATGCTTTTTCAAGCAAAGTCAATTTAAAAAGTTGACTAAAAACATATCATAGACAGTGTTGAAGAAATATGTTATTGTCAACACGCCTAAGTGGTAAATTAAAAGAAAAAAGTATATAAAAGTATATATAAAAATACAAACATAAAGGGAAAAACTATTAAAAAAAAATTAAATCTGATTTCTTTTTTTTATTGTTGTTTGCAACATTACTTGGCAATATTTTAAAGATATTATTTTCACCCGGGACGGTCTCACACTTTTAACTCCTATTGACTGGGAAATAAGAATTAATAAAAAAAAAATTAATTCATTCGAAGCAGAGACATAGACCGGGGGAATCCCCCACCTCCTCACCCTCTGAATATATCATAAAGTAATACGTTGAAATGTTGTTTGGCGGTTTTTATTTGGAAAAGCAGCTATACTTTTTTTTTAGCATGAAAATACTACGGATAAGACTAAACGATAGAAGAAGGATTGGAGATGAATTTTATTCATTTTAATTTCATTAGAAAAGCCACTGCTCGCCACTGGTTTACAGTACAAGTTGTTACAGTACAAGTTGTTACGTCTCAAATTCTATAAAAGAAAAAGAAGTTGAACTTATTCAGCGCAGGTGAAGGCGAACATGAGCATAACAGGCGATGGACTTGAAGGTAAATATCCACTTCATGTATTGTTCTCTGTCTTAGAAAAATCCCGACTAAATGATTCTAACAAAACGTGACTGTACTGTTCGAGCGATTCAGAGTGAACTGCGAAACGATTCAGAACGTTTTGCTAATTAATTTAACCAAAAACTTAAAAGAACCGATTCACTCGCGAATTGGACATTAGTTTGATCGGGGGCGGACTGGCCATCGGGAGAACCGGGACAATTCCCGGTGGCCTGGCAGCCAATTTGGCCCGTTGCCATTTTTTTTTTTTATTTATATTTTATTTTCATATATATTGTTGTTGTTGTTTCTGTTGCCTGCCGAATGTACTAAAGTGATTATTTCCAAATTCGCCATTCAATAATAATACTCTAATAAATCGTAATCCGGTTCGTCTTGACTGACAACGCAATTCGCATCGTGCACGCTCCGCCCATCCGCGCGTCCGCCAAAAGAATGCAAGACTCGAGAATGGAGAGCCCAGGTGGAGCTGAGAGTCAAAACTGTCCTGTTCAGTACTTCATTTACAGGTCAGATACATCATACACATTGTAGTTTTGTTTACTTAGTTAAACTGCTTGCACATATTATCAATAGCAGTCCGTTTGCTGAAAAATTAACAAAATGGCATAACTTGTGAAGAGTAGGAACTTAGCAGACAAATATTCACATTGTTTTATAACACGTTTAGAGGGAGCTAAGGCTAACAACAACACAACCCTTACAAAAATTAACCATGTTTTCACTAAAAACCAAAAAACATTGTTACTATAGTTAAACTATGGTAACCACAAATTAACAAAGGTTTTGCTACACTTGGTATTTGTAGTAAATGGTATTTGTAGTAAAACTCCGGTTATACAAATTGCAATCAAAATGCCCAAAAAAAAAAAAAAAAAAAAAAAAAAAAAAACGGTTACTACTGTACTTTTACCATAGGCCTAATTAAACCATGGTTAATTTTCCTAAGGACAAAACATGACCCATGATAATGCAAAAAAAAATTTCAGTATTAGGATTTTACTAAAGATATATTCAAGATGTAGCTATTATTGCAGGCCAACAGTTTTGACATTTAGGCAAGATAAAACAATAGCACATGGTCCTAATGTAATACTTACTTTTTTATAAAAAGGTAAATGGAAGTTCAAGAGATAATCTTTAATTATTTTGCGTGGCACCAGCCAGTGGATTATACGTTTTTATTGTCCATGGTTTCAGAATTTGTTGTGGGTTTTTGGGATGGCCTGGATGAGTGTGAGATTTCCCGGCCTGAAATTTTGTCCCAGTCCGCCCCTGGTTTTGATACAAAACAGATGAGAGAAAAACGCGTGAAACAAGTTTGTCATGGTCAGCGAAAGCCTATTTTCGGGTAGATTTACTGTATCTACAGACCAAGATTTATCAAGGTAAGAACGCGTTTTTGAACATAGGTTTTTACATACTGGCTCATCAGTTCATTTCAAAGCAAAAGTTAAATGAGAAATCCTCTGTAAATGTGCTGGCACAGGAAGTTACATCATTTGTTTGTTTGACATCTTAAATTGGGTTATATGTGTTAACTGTTATCATAATTAATGTTCTCATGACCATGGAGTTTCATTACAGGCTTTTCTCAGAATCAGCCTGGGCACAATGTAATGATGTTAAACATAGACATTCATTTGCTAACAGATGAGTCACACATAGAGGTGAGGTCTGCTGGGAATCACGCTGTTTACTTCTGAACTCTTTGGAATATAGACTATATATGAATATTTGTACTGTGGAGAACAGACTGCCTTTGTACTGTGATCTACCACTGTTTGTTAGAAGACCATGCTCCTCAAGTAATTACTGAGCTGTACTTCCCAGGTTGGTCATATGTATACGTTTCTGTAAAAATCTTCAAGATTCAAAACAACTTTTGATGTTTATGTTACGGGTTACCACTGACAATTATGTTTTGACATGTTCCTTCGTGTTTTTTTTTATTATATATTTTTCAACAAGCATAATGCACTTACAGTGGAAGTCTATATGAGGCAAGAAATTCAACATTGTTTAAAAGCAGAAATATACATATTGTATTTTAATTTTTATTTTTATTTAGAGTGTTATTATTAATTCCTCTACACAACCTATGTAAGCTATAAAGTTGTTTAATTTTTTTAGTGGTGGGGCTGCTATTCTAGGCAGAAAAACTTCTGGTTTTGTGTTACCAGCATAATGCTTGTGGGTGGATTTTTTTTCTCTGTGTAAACAGTCCCTTTTTGGTATCCTTGTGGGTTAAAATTATTTCCTGTGTTAAAAAGCGTATTTTGAAGCCAGATTTCACAGAGCTGTCTAGTTATTAGATTCCGAGTCTATTCCTGGGATCTACCAGAATTGCTTACAAGAGGCCCAAGCATTTGAAACAAGATCTCTGAGATGTCTTTCTAGTAATAGAGCAGGCATGGAAAAGAACCAGTACGTCTTCGGTGATGATTATGATATAATGCTAGAGGAAACATCCTTCATTCGAGCCCGTCACACAATAATACCTCATTTTGCGTGGTAACCAAGTCTATACCAGTGAGTCTTATTTTTATCGTCTTTTATTTTGGAAGGAAGCCAGTGCAGTGCAAATTTAGTGTTGCAGATGTCAGTGTTGCTGCAAACAGGGATTTACTCCTCTTTCACTACTTTCTTGAAGCCCTATTTATTTGACAGATTGACAGATCAAACTATGACAGGGAAAATGCCAGCTCAGAGGCTTTCTGCGAGTTATTTTTCAACCGTGATCAGTCAGGCCTGACCAAAGGTATCTGTACAAAGTAAGTCACTACAAGTGTGATTCATCACCGCCACACGGTAAAATGTCATTTTCCTTATTTGGCATGGCCCTGCTGACAGGTAAATGATGTGAAGAGTGGGCGGGCGACAGCAGGGAAGAGGCCAAAATAGAGTAACCTTCATCACACCTAATCTGATCAGCAGACCTAAATCTGACCCACCTGTACTGTTCAGCTCCTCTGACAATTTTGCTGTGCCTTACAGGCTAAGGCTGAAAATACTGCAGCCCCAAAATATCTGAATTAGTGAAAAGCCCACCATACTACACAGGTGTATTTAAAGGGGCTATAACTTTTTCCCCAAAATAAACGTAACAATAGTCTTTTTATTTGACCATTTATGACTCAAACATCTCCTGATGAGCATACTGACACCTTGTCAGCTCACAGTGGGTGCACCTATAAGCCTGTATCCTATTTTTCCTATTTTCTGTCGGGTCGGATTTTTCGCGCGCTGTCTACGGGTGTGACGTCAAGCGCGTTCATGTTAAACGTTTCAGATCACTCTGCCACCACCGCTAGTCATATATATTGCAAACAAACTTAGTTTCTCAAACAATATATGTATTTGACTGTTCTTACCTCTGTAAACATAATGTTGACTTCTTTGCAGCGGATGACTTGTGAAGTGTGTACGTACGAGCGCGCGCTGCGAGAGCGAGTAGAAAGGAAGAGCAGTTCCGTTTTTTGGCCACAGGTGTCAGTCGCGAGTTTAAATTTCAGAAAGTTACATATAGCCCCTTTAAGAATGTTGAAGCAACTTTGAAACATAATAAGAATATTTCACAAAATTCCTAGAGGAAATTGTTATTGCTCACAGATGCTTTTAATTTTCCTAGATTTTTTTTTTTCTCCTAGTGGTTTTGATTTGCATACAAAGTGGAATGGACATACACATAATAAAATTGTAATTTTCAGTTTCAGTGTAGTTCAGTTCAGTTTATTATGTAAAATAGCCTATGCTGGAAAATTGTTTATAACATACACTGTCGTTCAAAGGTTCGGGATGTCTTATGCTCATCAAGGCTGCATTTATTTTATCAAAAGTCTAGAAAAAAACAGTAATATTGTTACTGTTATTGTTATTTCAATGTAAAATATGTTTTCTATGTGAATATATTTTAGAATGTAATTTATTCCTGTGATGCAAAGCTGTGATGCATTACTTCAGTTTCCAGTGTCAAATGGTCCAGAAATCATTCTGATATGCTGATTTATTACCACTGTTGAAAACAGTTGCGCAGGTGATGACTTATATTGTTAGAAAATACTTCTGTTTTCAATAAATGTGTTCTTTTCAACTTTTTATTCATCAAAGCCATTGATAATACAAGTAATACATAAGCATATTAGAATTATTTTTGAAGGATCATGACACTGAAGACTGGAGTAATGGCTGATAAAAAATCATGTTTGCTTCACAATGAAAATTTGATGTTAATCTGCTTACCCCCAGGGCATCCAAGATGTAGGTGACTTTGTTTCTTTAGTAGAACACAAACAAAGATTTTTAACTCAAACCGTTGCAGTCTGTCAGCCATATGATGGCAGTGGATGGGCACCAATCCTTTGAAAGTAAAAAAAACATGCACAGACAAATCCAAATTACACCCTGCGGCTCATGACGATACATTGATGTCCTAAGACATGAAACGATTGTTTTTTACGAGAAAATGAACAGTATTTATATCATTTTTTACCTTTGATACACAGCAACGTCCATCTGTCCTGAGCACGAGCTCATCATCCGGCACGTTACCTGTGTGCGTGCTCTGGCGTAGTATTCACAAATATTATATTTTCGTCATGTGCCTTGAGTGGTTTTGAATCCTGAGAACTGAGTGCTTGAGAACGGGGTATGATCTCAGTGAGCAGATTGCCGTCCAGATTGCGTCTTTAATTTGCATGTTTATAAATAGGCGACTCTATCTGACACAGCTTACATTTGCATGACCATTTGATATGTTTACCTGAACTAAGCACAGCACTTCTTAAAATGTATCTGATTTGTATCTTTGAGTTTCTGTCAGTTTGTTTGATAGTGTGATCAAAGAAGTCCACAAACTTTCATATGCAACCTGCAGGTTTCTTACTTGAGAAATTGATCGTTTTAGAACAGGTTATTTTGATTTGTGTTGCAACTCAGAAGGTTTGCTAATTAAAACATTTTAAACATAAAGAAATGAACAGCACTATATGATACATCAGTGCTCAAGTAATGTATTACTCTTCTAAATAAAAAGCTGTTTTATTATACATTGCGTGGGGGCGCCCTCCTCATGGGTATTGACATCACATGACCGGTTGTGTCATAAGTTACTAATAAAAGTATTAATAATGTTTACTTTATATAGCACTTTAGTCAGTGCTCAAGCATAAACATGCATGTACATCCAAAGAACTGAATCATTTATTCCACTTCAACATTTGATGAGGCACGAGTTTGAGTGGAAAAATATAAGTCTAGTCAAGCAATCGCTGCTGGAGTGGTAAATGAACTGCGATGACCTGCAGTTCTCATACCACAGAGCAAGGACAAAACACAAAATGTACAGAGCACAAACACAAAAGTGGCCACTGCGAATATCAATTTTATTGTGTGTAGAGAGAGACTGAGAAAAACAAAGCCAAAGATAAACAAGCAGCTTCATGATGAAGTTGCAGCAGTTAAAGTTGTCGCTCCAAACCTGTAAGACCTCCGTTCATCTTTCAAACACAAATTAAGATATTTTTGATGAAATCCGAAAGCTTATTGTATCCCTGTCAGTAGGTGTCAGTATAAAGTCTAAAACAACTGGAATTAATTTGAGCCAGCAGAACTTCATCTGTGTCTAAATAGGTAGTACTTTTGAATATGTACTGTCACGAACGCATGAGACTCCTCCTGCCTGAGTGTTTGCCAGATTACACTCTGAACAACATTTCCCATAACGCGTACCTGGACTGATTACTTCCTCACCTGCTTTTCAATTCCTTAAGCACTGAGCATACACGGCGCAATGTGAAGGCTTGTTTTGCCTTGGCTGATGTTTCTGGGTGTTCTTCGTGTTACCTTTGCCTGTGTTTTTTGACCTCATGATTGTTTACCTTGTTTGTGATTCCTTGCTGCCTGCCTAGAGCCCCCTGCTCTGTGTTGGCCTGACTTGGATCTTGACTGTGTCCTGCCTGCCTCAAAGCTGTGCCGTGATTTCTGATCTGCTCCTGGTTGTTTGTAATGGTCCCTGGTTATCAACCCACGCCTGTTTGACTACTTTTTTGTTCTGTTAATAAACTTGCATGTGGATCTTAACCCAAGTTCCTCTGAGTCTTCGTTACACTTGAAACTCTAAAAATGTGTGTAATGTGAATCATCTGGTCATACTGGATTCTTTGTGTTATCATTTACCTACCAGCACCAGTTGCGTCGCTTCACTGCCATTTACAGCTCATTTCCCATGACCTCATGGGATAGTAGTGTCCATTGAATGTGCGGTTCAGAATCTTTTTTGTCTACTCCGTTTTCAATATTTTAAAATTCTGACACTACTTTTTTCATGTACTGTTTTTCACATACTATCTAGTAGAGAAATATGCATATTCAAATTGTGTCTAAATATACATCCTTCTTTACAATATGACATGGGTCAAAGGACAATGTTCAAAAAGGTGGTGGATAGTGAGTCCAGAAATGCATCTATATTGAACACCTGCATAGCAAAAGAACACGTTTTGTTAGTGGTCAAGAAGTTTTTTCATTAAATACAGAATGCTTTTTACTTTAATTTCTATCATAGCAGGTGTTACTTTCTTTCAGTGTTTGTTGTACATTATGAAATTTATTTCAGCAACATTAAGCTCAAATTGGTTGGACAGTTTTTAAAATAAAATGTTTATATAAAGATAATGAGGGAGATTGAGAAGTTTTCAGTTTTCAGAAGAGATGATGTTTAAACATAATGCTAATTGCTCCACATGGCACACTTCACAATAAAGAGAAAAAAATAAGAGCCTGGCACTATCAGTAGATACATTCTTGCTCATGGTATCATGGGATCTGTTTACTTTTATCTCTGCATCATCATAATTAGTGGGAATGTTTTATTTAAAAAATAAAATTAGCTTTTTGATCATTTTTATTTTTGGAATTAAATCTGTTTTCTTTTTTCCTTCCTTTTATCAAGGCTACATACTGTATGCCCTCATTTGGGAGCTTCAAAGGTTTGCTTGAAATGCTTAGTTTGATTTCAATATGAGACTTTAATGATATTTAATAATGATATAATGGCAGTATTTGAGATTTGGCTGACTGTATACCATCAACCGAGTAAGACCTGGCTCCCACATGTGGTATCAGTTTTTTTCTGAAGAAACCGTAAGTGGTTTGTGGGTGGTTGTTGAGGTGTTCTAAGTGGTTTTTAGCATGTTGATTTGCAGTTGCTAGGGTGTTCTGCATGGTTGATGATTTCTTACTTGGTTGGCACAGTCTAATTTGCTGGGGTAAAAATTGAAACCAGTGTATTATGGAATATACAGTGTACACTGGACATTATGTAGTAATCACAAAGAAAAGTATAGTCTTGTGTACAGACTTTCAGCCCAATAAGACATTTTTTTTTTTTGCCTGTACATCTCAGTAGGGGAGTGTCAGCGTCCTAGAGAACAGCGGTTAAAGGCCACTTTCCTGCAGCGTGGTCAGTCATGCGAAATGTGTTTAGTTTTTAATTGTTTGATGAATTCATTCTTTAGCTCAGCAGACGTGCATGGATTTGTTGTCCGACTCAAAAACAGGTACTTCGTCTTCGCATGTATTCATTAAAGACTATGGCACTATGGCCACCTGAGGTTTCCCACATTGATGACTAGGGGTTTTAAAATCAAGCTGCTTTGTTTGTAAGTAGCGTGACAATAAAGAAGCCATGCAACTGTTATTATAGACATAATAATCTAGAAATCAGATCGAATGTGTTCAGTAGACATGTGACTATAACATTTTCCACCAAAATATTAGGCAGCAGAACTGATTATTTTTTTGTTTTCAGTAAACATTGATTTTGTTTTAAGCACCAAGTCAGCATATTAGAATGATTTCTGAAGAATCATGTGACACTGAAGACTGGAGTATTGACTGCTGAAAATTAAACTTAGAATCACAGGAAGAAATTATGTTTTAAAATATATTACAACAAAAACATTTTAAATTATAATATTGTTTCTGTTTTTTTTTTCACAACATTTACTTCATTTTTTTCAAACCAAATTAAAGATTTCACACATCAGTGATATTTACAGCTTACTTGATACATTTACACCTCAGATTACCCCTAACACCAATGACCGGGTATAACGCATTCAAAACTTTTACACCAGAGCAGATATTTGTGAACATTAAGCTTAGTTATAGTCATAAACACAAGCATTTTATATTTAATGAGAAATGTTTGAGTTCATATTGATATCTTTAACTTTTATTTAGCATTGTGGCGCACTTAGCACGTGTCATTATTGCAGAAAATCTCCCTTTGCTGTCTAGAAAGAAAAGCTTGACATCTTATTACATACATACAGGAAAGGAGTTTGATTTTGTTGTCTGTTTTCTGTTCTTCTGCCCACATTGACTAATTTTTTCATCGACACTGGCATTGCAACATGGTTCCTGTGGGTTTTGAAACTCGAAATGAACATGGACAGATGCTTGTTTATACATGACTTTGATAAATGGTTTGTCGCTCCGCATAAACAAGACAAACAACATGCAGAGGAGGGCAACACTACTGCTGTGTTTAATTACTGTACGGCACTTGCAATCACAGCAATAAACCTGTCCAGCGCTCCTGTTTAATGAAGGCAGATCAAAGTTAAAGCTGTCCAGCAAGGCTTTCTTCCCCTCTGCTAATGCAACTCATCTGGGAGTCGGCAGAAATATTTATTGCGTGTCCATTGTCACTCACCTTAGCTGGACTGAGGCCTTCTCAAATAACCAATAGACATTTTTCATTGTCAAGTCATTTACTTGTATAGCGCTTTTTACAATACACATTGCATTAAAGCAGCTTTACAGAAAATCATGATGTGAATGTTAAATGATAATTTAGCATATATATAAATCATCAAGTTTACATGTTACAACAATGCAAGTTTTGCTATATATCACCGTACACGCGTAGTGCTGAAACCCTATTGTAATTGTTAGAGTGGCAAGGATCAGCAATCTCCACGTAAAACTGATTGGACAGATCAAACCATAAGTCGTAGAGACTTGAAACTTGGAGGGATGGTAGTACTCCCGCCGTCTACAACGTCACCAAGGCTCGCCCCAATTGGCCTGACGGGGCGCTACAGCAATCAAAAGTAGGAAATCGCTCATAACTCCTTAACCATTCATCACAGGCTCAAGTGTCATATTGTTGGAATCCTTGGCTCACGCCAGACAAAACGCACGCCTCGGATTTGTCCGTCATTCAAATTTTCGGGTATTTAGGATTTTTGCGAACTAGGCCAAGGTTTTTTCACCCGATCGAAAACCAAACCAGTGCAGGAAGATTCTCTAGAGAGTGAATATCAATAATTATAAAAAAAAGTTGAACTTTTTTACTCTCTATCGCAAAGTAACACCAAAACGTTTGAAAGGGGCAGGGCCACTTTTAATAAAACGGCTATAACTTTTGAACAGCGTGATCTTTACCAGACTCCATTACGTATGTAACAGGTCAGTCTGAAGTCACATGAAAAAGTCGCAGAGCTTGGCCTCTTGGTGGTGCTATACAATATAAAAATTGCCATAACTACACAACCGTTTAATCTATTGACATGAAAATCGGTATGCGCAGTATTGGTCCAAAGTGCCACAAGAGACTATAAGGCCACAAATAGGCAGATGAACTTTGAGCACCTATCAGACCAGGTTAACGGAGGTTGTTCGGAATGAAACTCGGCTGGCCTGTTTGACTCTGAGGTCTGTGAGAAATTTTAAAGAAATAGGCCACTGGGGGCAATATCAGATTTTTCAAGTGCGTAAATGATTGTATATTGCATGGTTTTTCACACATACGCACGATACGATAGACCCCCTCATTCTGACCGACTCTGCTAGAGCCATTGCTGTCAATTAAATCATTTGTTAAATAATTGAGAAAATGTAAAAAAACTAATTTTGCAAACTAATCCTAGATTTTTGGCTCAATCTAGAAAAGAAACACTGAAGTGCAATTCTCTGGATTCTCTAGGTCAATAATTTTCAAATATGTTGACATTTTCTCTTTGGCAAGCTATAACAGGGTAGTTTAGAAAAGGGGCCTGTCCCTTATATATAGATATACTCAAAGGCTATAAAACCTAAACGAAAACTTGCACTATAACAGTTATGAATGTTAAAAAACATTATATTTCTATGCTAAATGGCTTTTTTAATCATTGATTTAGGTTGTTACAGGATTAATAAATATGTAATGTCTTTTTTCATGTGTGCTTAAATGCCTTAAAGCGCTTGAACCCTGGTAATCGCTGCTTGCAGCTATATTTATTTATGTATGATAATGATGATAGATCGGTCTCTGACTATTTTTATTATTTGGTCAAGATCAGTAGTGGTTATATGATTTCAGTGTCTGCCACCATTCACAAGAGTACCACACATGCGTGAAGCTGCTGGCGCAGGAGGAAGGGTGTGCAATATATCGTCTGCGATAATATCGTAATTGTTGTTTTAACGTTGTCCAATTTGACATTGAGTATATTGCAAAAAGGAAACAATACACACCTACAGAATGCACGCATACATTATGTGATGAAGTCTGCTTAAATTAAAATGCATTTAGAATGATCACAAAATTCAAAACATGAGAAAAAGAAAAAGAGTTAATCAATATCACACGAAGAGCGCTGATCAGCATGATTACAAATGTGGTTCAATAAACAACAAGTTAATATTAAGAGACTTGCATTTAGTCACCATATTGGCTATTTTTGCTCAATTTTGCCAACAAAAATCAATCCAAACACAGCAACAGCACTGTTTTGCATCTCTGAGCAACATGACTGTGATTCGTTCCTGAATGAATTAAATGATTCGGTTTAATCACAATGACTCACTTATTAACAGTGATTTGCTGCCACCTACAAGTGGTTTTAATTTCACACTTAAAGTGTCTTTTCATTTTTAAAATGATTTCAAATATCAGTATTCAACGTTTTTTGGTTAAAATAGCTAAACATTTTTTATGCATTTGTTTAAAGCATTCCATATCCTACTAAGCTGCATTAACATGTGTAAATAAATACATCTAAATGCCACTTTAGATGCAACTTCTGCAAAGATGAATTTTGTTGACAAATTTCTTTTTGGTAACAGCCTAATGCATTATTATTATAAGTTATTATTATAAGACCAATTAAATGTAAGAATTTGACTCAAAAGATGATGCACATTTAAAAAAAAAGGCTTTATTGATTTGATTTATAAAATGTCAAATGTCATGAAGAATATCAAGTCAGCTGTCCTTAAGATATCAGCACTAGGGCAGGGCGATATGGTCAAAATTTTTTTATCACGATATAAATAGCAAAATTTGCGATAACGATATAACTGACGATATAATTGACGCTAGACAAAATACTTCAAAACTGCACGACTTTATTGGTGCAAATAAAAGAAAAGAACGTGCTTTTACAGCTTTGTTGTACTCCAGTAAGTGCTTTTGCTTCAAATGGTGAAACAGGTTCGTGGTGTTTCCTCCCTTCGCCACGACGGACCGCTTGCATATTCAGTGTTTCCCCTAGGTTTCCAGCTATCATTTATTTCAGTGAAAAAATAAGTCCAAAACTCTCTATTTTAACATTTTGAACAATAGGGCTCTACAATCTTATGCTTTTTTTTTTTAATTCTTGTGTTTTAATTTTTCTGATAATCAAATGAAAGCATAAACATTTATTTTTTTTTAATCAAATGAAAAATGAACCCTTTTAATAGAAAGGATAAGCTGCAGGTTTCTCATCAAATTATGAGGCAGTGTTTTTCAGACTATCAGGCTGCAGTGAAAACTGCAAGGCAAAATTATTTCTCTAGTGTCATTGCACAGAAGTGTAATGCCCCTTCAGCCCTCTTTACAACGATTAATAGACTTCTAAAACCAATTGGCAGTTCTGCCTTAACTCCCTCATCGGAAACTTGTGAAATGTATCATTTTTTATGGAAAAATAATTTCACATACAGTACTGCCGGGTGAAACTGTGTTGTTGACAGACAGGGTCAAGAGTTTTTGCGTCTTTGAGCAGGTGTCAGTGGCGCAAGTTAAAGATATCATTATTCGTTTGAAGCCTACATCGGATGATTGTAGTGTGGTTCTTTTACGCCTGCTCAAGGAAGTAGTGGATTGTGTTGGGCCAAGTATTGCTTCTATTCTTAACAGTAGTCTTCATAATGGGATTGTTCCAACGGCCCTTAAGCAAGCGGTCATTCAGCCACTTCTTAAAAAGCATAATTTGGACCCGTGTGAATTGAAGAATTACCAGCCCATCTCAAAACTTCCTTGTCTATCTAAGGTTTTAGAGAAGGTGGTTTATGCACAGCTGATGTCATTTTTATGAGATCTTAGATAAATTTCAGTCTGGTTTTAGGGCAGGCTATAGTACGGAATCTGCACTCTTGAGAGTTGTTAATGATCTGCGTTTAATCCGAGATGCAGGTAATGCTGCAGCTCTAATTTTACTGGACTTGAGTGCGGCTTTTGATACTATAGACCATGCTATTCTTATGAAGCGGCTCTCCGAATTGGTAGGAATAGGTGGGACAGTTTTAAAGTGGTTCAAGTCCTATCTTTCAGATAGAGCATTCTCAGTGAAGTATGGCAACTTTGTCTCATCAGCGGTACCCGTTACATGTGGGGTTCCTCAGGGTTCTGTTATTGGCCCAATTTTATTTTCCTTGTACATGTTGCCCCTGGGTTCAATTTTTAAAAAATATGGCATGTCTTACCATTTGTATGCCGCGGTATGCGAAAGTTGTTTTAACAATAAATATTTTTGATACTTTTGGAGCTTAGGTGTTGCCGACTTTATATTTTTACTTATGCCGATGATACACAAATTTATCTCCCTTTGAAAGTAGGAGAGAATTGTGGTGCCAACTCACTGTTGGCATGTCTGGAAGAGGTTAAAAATTGGATGATCTGGTTCAGTTAAACCAGAGTAAAACTGAGATTATGCTTTTTGGCCCTGCCAGAGGAAGCTTTGATGTTGTTAAATATTTGGGCACATGGTCAGACTATTGCCATGACCAAGTAAAAAACCTAGGTGTTGTGTTTGATCGAGATCTGAAATTTGATAAGCAGATTAATGCCGTGGTTAAGAGTTGCTTTTTCCAGATTAGGACTATTGCACGTTTAAAGCCTATTCTGTCGATGAAAGATTTAGAAAAAGTTATTAACGCCTTTGTTCTGTCCCGCCTTGACTATTGCAATGTTTTGTTTGTAGGGTCCAGTCAGACTACTATATCACGCTTGCAATTAGTTCAGAATGCGGCGGCACGGTTGTTAGTGGGTGCTAAGAAAAATCTTATCTTCTCTCAGGTGGCTTCCAGTGGATTTTAGGATAAAATTTAAAACTCTGCTGTATGTTTTTAAAGCAGTGCATGGAATAGCTCCTGCTTATGTATCTGAGCTTATTGCTCTTCATCAAGCACCTAGGTCTTTAAGGTCAAATAATAAGTTATTGCTTTCTGTCCCTCAATCTCATTTAAAGTTTAAAGGTGATCAGGCTTTTGCTGTTGCGGGTCCAAAGCTCTGGAATAGTCTGCCTCTTGAACTAAGAGAGATCACTTCTTTGAATGTATTTAAAGGTAGTGTTAAAAATTATTTCTTGTCATTAGCCTTTTGAGAGGTTGGGCTAGTATTTGTATTTTCAAGTTGCATGTTGTTTTTATGTGTTGTTGTTATGTGTTTGTTTTTAAGCTGCTGATTGTACAGCACTTTGGTCTGCAGGTGCAGTTGTAAAGCGCTTTATAAATAAAGTGAAAAGAAAAAGAAAAAAAAAAGAAAGAATTTTTGGCAAACAAACAGGTTTACTGTTAAAATCAATACATGGAAGAAAAATGATATTCAGTTTAAAACGTTTAATAATTGTAGTATTTTTTTCTACAATTAAGTGGTTAATCTTGTTGTAACATTTTTTTTTTATCATATATATTGTTGTATGTCAATTATTTAAATAGGAATATATAAACACCTACATTATACTGTACAAAAGTAATACAAGACTATTGTTCTGTTACATGTTAAACCGTACTTTTATTTTGACAGGTGGCCGTGAAGTTTCTGTGTGTACAGTATGATATGATGCTAGTTTTCTCAAATGAAACGGTAAAGGTGACACTCACAGCAGCTTTGGAGATTGAGTTTATCTGTTCATGTAAGATGCAAATGCCAAAAATTAGCGGGAGCGTCACGCGTGCTTCAGTATTTAAAAAAAACGTGTCTCCGCCATTCATACATACGTACAGAGGCAAAGGGAACATGCAGGATTCATATTGAAACGATCTTTTTGCATTTCAGTTTTCACAGACACTAGTCCATATCGCGATTTGAATTAAGGGACAGACTTAATCCAAAAATTGACGAATTACGCGGCATTTCGCGCTATAGTAAATTCCGTTTTTATGAATGGAGTCCGCGATCCAGTCTGTTTTCGTGGAGGAGACATTGTAAACATGCGACCATGTAGAGACAGAAATGACATCCTTCGTGTAAATAAGATAAATAACATAAGGCAGTTTAGTTTGTTTAATAAAATAACAATGTATAGACCTGCTCTATAGGAAAGATAACATTAAATGACTTCTATTTTGATCTGGCGCTAAGTCGAAAATAAAATGAACTTGACGTTCAAGGGGGGCGGGGGGTGCCGTTGGGGGGGCGGGGCGCCCCCCTAAGATAATGGTAGGGGAAACACTGCATATTTTGCAAAAAAATAGTGTTCTGCCGTGTATCTGACGGGCAAAAACCAAACCAGTTCCACACCACGGATGTTGCACCTTTTTTGCAAACTAATTCTGGTTCACATGTGTTAGTCAATGCTCCGCTTGTGCATGCCGCCTCCTCGGTCGCCGCCTTGCTTCTCGCTCCATGTGCGACCGCATGAAAACACCAGCACTGCGTACGCGCGTTAAGTCTAGGGATACGAATCGGCCGATAATGCTTGCGCGTTTTGTCAGTAAAGCCGGTTCTGTAATCAGCGGTAAATGCCATCAGATGCGTGATTTCACGTTGAGCCGTATATACTACACACAGCCGTTGTTTACCGACGAGCTGCGCAAATCAATGTTCATTATCAGTGTGAAAGTGCGCAGCTCGTCAGTGAACAACGGCTGTGTGTAGTATATACGGCTCAACGTGAAATCACGCACCTGATGGCATTTACCGCTGATTACAGAACCGGCTTTACTGACAAAACGCGCAAGTGATCGGCCGATACGGATCGGTGCATCCCTAGTTAAGTCCAAGTTCTATCGCGATATGTCAATTTCATATCGTACCACAACATTGCACTAATCAGCACGGTAACACATTCAGCAAAATATTGTCTAACTCCGACGTTTCATTTGCATTGCTGTCTATGCAGGGTCAGAAAGCTCTTGGATTTCATCAAAATATCTTCATTTGTGTTGTGAAGATGAATGAAGGTCTTACTGGTTTGGAATGACATTAGGGTGAGAACAGAATAACAGAATTTTCATTTTAATCAAATTTACCTTGGCGCGCATTCCAAAAATAATTCTCTGTCCAGAAACAATGGTACCTTTTGTGTTAGCACTGATATGTGAAAAATTGCAGCACTGGTGTAGCAGCACACATTTGGAGTTGTTGTGTACTGGGTTGTTGTATGAAGGGCAACGCTGAGTTCAAGTCCTGGCGAGAACGACTTGATGAGACGGAGGGAAAAAAATCAATACTCTCAGTGTGGATGGTTTGTAACAGGGCCTCCCTGAGTGGTGTCTGTCAGACTGTGCTCTCAGAGGAAGTGCTGACCAAGAGGTGTCAGACCACAGCAGGCACAGATAGTACTAGAAGATACAAAGACAGCACTAGATTCTTCAGGGCCACAGACAGGGATGTTTGAACTTGATTTAGATGCATTTTCTTCGCAAATACAGCTCTTGATGTCCCAGTAGAGGATTTTAAAGTAATTATGTTCAGATTATACACTGGCAGCTAGAAAATTAGGTTACATCTTATTGGATGCATATTCAGATACGTTCCAAAATTTCATCTCCTGCTTGTTTGGCCTAAAGCTAAGCAGGATTCATTTGTACTCCTTCGTTTTATCACAGTCTCGGTATTACGGCTCCAACCGAGAGCCGCCGACGATAATGAAGCCACCAATATGGATGATTCCGTCACTCTTGATTAAGTGTCGTGTCATGCTCCGAGTAATTGCCTTAATTAGCTATTGAGCAGTTTTCAGGGTTAATGGGACAACAGGTTGGTAGTGAATGTAATGTAGTGCTGGAAGCTAATGATTTTACTTTCATCATCTTCCAAAATGATTTGATTAACAGTAGAGACAAACAGATCCCCCTTGTTTGTTATTACAGAATCAATTTCATGGCTGGATAAGCTTTCTCTTGACATTTTTATTTTTGTTTTGGCCAAGAACAGTCCTTTCTCAAAGACCAGCAGACAAATTCAGTACACCTGGCTTGTTCTCAGGAAATAAAACCATCTTCTGTGACTTAGTTGGTCAGTTTTCATCCTTCTACTGTTTGTTTCTGGACGACAGACAGCTCAACCATTAAAACTTTTGTAGTATGTTCTCTCAGATGCAGAGCAGCTCTCTGGCAAAATATATTTGAGGAGTAGGACACTGAGGATAATTATGTAGAGAATATGCTGCCAAGCACCAGTAAAGGCAAATTAATGGGCTTATGAAATTGTACTAGTCTGAAAAACCTGATTGGAAATTGTAACATTGCAGTAGTAAAATGTATGTCTGCCTGATTAACACTCAATACAATTTCTTACTAAATTCTATGTTATCTTGTCTTATGTAACATAACAGGGCTTCACATTAAGCTTTGACATGTGCTTGTCCTTCGCACAAGTAAATCAGACATTTACTTGTCCGAGTAAAAAATTTACTTGTCCGAGGCAAAAAAAGAGCCTTTTTTTTTGCCGTAAATTAATCTATTCTGAAGCAATAGTCTCATCACTGCTCTATAAGGTCTTAGTTTAATCAGAATATTTGTGATATTTGCCTTAAATTGATTTCTAGGACACTTTTTAACTTTATTTTCTTAACCTTACTAAATGCGTCATCATTTACATTAAATTCTGAAATTTTATCAATACATTCAATTAGAATAATTAGACTCTGTATGGTTACCATTCAGATTAAATCAGTATCAACAAACTCCATCTTTCCACTGCACAGGAAAAACCCAGTCTGCATCGAAAATGCTATTTAAATGTATTTACTTAGACTGTTTAATGAAGAAAAGTGGTTCCAAAAAATGCATTTACACAGTAAAATTGCAAATATATAAATAATGTTATAAGATTAATGTTGTACATTTTTTAACATATAAATCTAAAATGTTGAAAAAATGCCATACTTTTAAATATGAAACCGAACCACCAATAGGTGGCAGTAAGTCACTGTCTTAATGAGTGAGTCACGGATTTAACCATAGACGGATTCAACCAGTTCGTTCACTGACTCACCCGATTCATTAAATTAAATGCTAAATCATTCGGTATTGAAACACTGCTGTGTGTTTCTCAGATTCGCGACTGTTCTGCTGTGTCTTTACTTATAACTGTTTCGTTAACAAAAACGGCCAGTGATGTGTCTAAAATGTAAGTATAGTTTATTGAACTACTGTTGTATAAAATCAATTTCACGTTTGCAATCGTAATGGTGCTTACCTATATAATATGTTATACAATATTTATCTTTTTTTTTTCTACCGCAGTATGTTTGTTTCTTTGTGTATGCTGTTGCGCCTATTAGTTTTAAAATTTCTGTGATTCAGATAGGCTGCACGTGCTTGATACTCGATACTGTCCGTTTTCAGTCACCGTTTACACTGTAAGTAATACAATCAGAATCCTTCTCACCAAAGTTTAGTTGCTGCGCTAGTTATTGTTTGTTATTGATGCTTTAATCAGGTTACTTGTCCGGTCAGACAAGTAAAATTCTCCTTCACTTGCCCATTCACAAAATCGACAAGCGTTAATGTCGAGCCCTGCATAACATAATACAGTTATATTAATGAATGTGTATTCTAGTGATTCTAATTCCATATTGTAGTAATATCAGAACCGTTTCACTGTTTGTATCACATTGTTTTTCACCGATGAAACAAAACAAAAAACTCCTTTTGAATGACAAAAACTATAATCAAAATCTAATGACATGAGATGAAAATGTTATGGATGGACGATATGGAAAGAGATTCATTCAGAATGAACCTGCTGCGTGGGAGTTTAGATGCGTACATTGAACTTTCTGGCAGGACATAAAATAGCATACATTTGCTGCACGTCTCATAAAATGTACAAAAATGTCAATATCTGGGAGTATAAGAAGAACAGACATGGATAAATTTGATGACGCAAAAAAGAACTCAATTTGGTCTGCTTTTCTTAGCACAGACACCGAAGCAGAGCCTCTCACACAGCAAACGGGTATTCTTTCGCATCGCATGAATGGAGAAATATGCACAAAATGATGTTGAATTGTCCATTTTCACGTAAACACACTCTGTTACGTCTTAGGTGAACATAAAAAATTGGGAGAATATCGGACGTTTATCAGTACATTGCATCCGTGCATTTGGTTTTAAAGGGGTGCTATTATGCTCTTTTACAAAGTGTTTATTTTGTTTTGTGCACTAGAACATGCTCTCATGCTTGGTGGTTTGAAAAATGCACATAATTTTTCACATAATTTACATTATTACAATAGCTTTCTCCAAATGGCTTGATTCGTTCAGGGTTTGATGAAGGTCCGCCTTTCAAAAAACGAAATGTGTTGTGATTGGTTAGCAGTCCCACTACGTTGCGATTGACGAACAGCTTAGACAGCGTTTTAGTACTGCCACACCCCTTCCAAAAGCAGCAAGTTCTGTGTACAACTGTGCAAACTAGATTAAAGTGATTCTTACGTTTTAAATATGGATATTTTTCTTACAAAAACACATCGGATCGCTAAAGGAGGCTTTTAACCACCCCCCCCCCCTCCTCGGAGCCATGTAAGGCACTTTTTATGGATCGAACTGATAGAGAGAAACACTTGTCTATGCTGTTCAGTCTATGCCGTTCTAAAGCTTGGGAGTGCCAGGATTATTTTTAATATAACTCAGATTGCATTTGTCTGAAAGAAGGAAGTCATATACACCTAGGATGCATGGAGGGTGAGTAAATAATATGCTACAGTAGTGTTGGTCCTATCGTCAGACTGCGAGATCGTGATACATGATAATATCATTATTGTGCTAATTTAATTAATTATTTACATACTCAAAACCAGCTCCAGCATAAGGCTAGTGAAGCTATCTACACTGTATGATGAATAAATCTCTTACCACACACTGCACACGTCTACGGCACAGCTCCAACACGGACACCGATGATGCCCTGCGGCTCGCTGAAGCATCCCGGAAGGGGCTGTCCATGCTACATTGTTAAATTGAATCCCCCACCTGGTCCCACCTGATATTCTAGTGGGCCGCGTTATGACATTATGGCATCCGTAAAACAAATGCTGTAGTCCAAAGGAGCCGTTCGTTGTAGTTCTTGAAAAGGGATTTTTTTAACCTAATAGGTAGCCAGTGTAGAGACTGTAAAATTGGGGTAATATGATCATATTTTCTTGACCTGGTAAGGACTCTAGCAGCTGCATTTTGGACTACCTGTAGCTTATTTATTGAAGAAGCAGGACAGCCACCTAGTAGTGCATTACAATAGTCCAGTCTAGACGTCATGAATGCATGGACTAACTTTTCTGCATCAGAAACAGGTAACATGTTCCGTAGCTTAGCAATGTTTCTAAGATGGAAGAATCCTGTTTTTGTAACATATGAAATATGATTTTCAAAAGACAGGTTGCTGTCTAATATAACACCCAGATTTTTGACTGTAGAGGAAATAACAGTACATCCGTCTAGTTGCAAGTTGCAGTTTAAGAGATTCTGTGTACTGTTTTTTGGTCCAATAAGTAATATCTCAGTCTTATCTGAATTTAATAGTAGAAAATTATTGGTCATCCAGTCTTTCACATTTTTAACACACTCTGTTAACTTTGCTAAGTTAGAAGTTTCATCTGGTCTTGTTGAAATATATAGTTGAGTATCATCAGCATAACAATGGAAACTAATCCCATATTTCCTAATAATATTACCAAGGGGAAATAGCAGAGGACCTAGAACAGATCCTTGTGGCACTCCATACTTTACTGGTGATAGCTGCGATAACTCTCCATTTAAATAAACAAAGTGATAGCGATCGGACAGGTATGAGCTGAACCATCTTAAAGCCTGCCCTTGAATACCTGTATAGTTTTGTAATCGATCTATGAGTATGTCATGATCTATAGTGTCGAACGCAGCACTAAGATCAAGTAAAACTAGCAATGAGACGCAGCCTTGATCTGACGCAAGTAGCAAGTCGTTTGTGATTTTTACAAGTGCAGTTTCTGTGCTATGGTGGGGCCTGAAACCTGACTGAAATTCTTCAAAGATATTATTATTTTGCAAGAAGGAGCACAATTGAGCAGACACAACTTTTTCTAGAATTTTAGACATAAATGGAAGATTAGAAATGGGTCTGTAATTTGCCAATTCACTAGGGTCTAGCTGTGGTTTCTTAATAAGAGGCTTAATAACCGCCAGTTTGAATGGTTTTGGGACATGACCTAGAGATAGCGATGAGTTAACAATATTAAGAAGCGGTACTTCTGCTACAGGTAACAACTCTTTTAGTAATTTAGTAGGTACAGGATCTAATAGACATGTTGTTGGTTTAGATGTGCTGATAAGTTTATTTAATTCTTTCTGTTCTATAGTTGTAAAGCACTGCAGTTTTTCTTCGGGTGTAATGACTAATGTTGAAGTATCAGTTGCTGTAGTATCTATATTAGTTATTGTATTTCTAATGTTGTCTATTTTATCAGTAAAGAAATTCATAAAGACATTATTATTAAACTGTGCAGGAATATTCAGGTCAGGAGGTGTTTGGTTATTTGTTAATCTAGCCACTGTGCTAAATAAAAACCTTGGATTGTTTTGGTTTTTTTCTATGAGTTGGTGGATGTACTCGGCTCTAGCAGCTTTTAAAGCCCGTCTATATTTACTTGAAACATAAAATACCCTGCTAAATTTTAAATTTAACCAATATTTAGCCAAAGTTTAACCAACATCAAGTTAACCAACATGGTCATAATTAAATGGTTCTAAATACCACAAAGACAGTGATGAATTTTCACAACTTCATGAACAGTCCAACATGGCCAAACAACAAGCCCTCAAGTGAGTCCAACAAAACTTCTGATCAAAAAATGAGAACAGTTCAGCTCCAGGTGCTGTTCCATCCCAGGATGCAAAGAGTGGCTAAAAATATAGAAAATAACAAAAAGGGCAATACATTAGATATTTTACAAAACAATGATACAGTCAGACACAGATAGAGGGATGACAGATACAGTCAAAGGCAGAGAGAGTGATGATTGTTACAGTTAGATCAGTATGATATTAAACAGTAAAACTGTAAAAAATTATTACAATTTTTACAAGTTATTACAAGTTTTATTTTTTTACTATACTTTTAAATAGAATTTATTTCTAAGATGCAAAGCTGAATGTTCAGTATCATTACACCAGTGTTACATGATCTTTCAGAGATCATTCTCATTTATTATCAATATCCTGATTTATTGTCAATGTTATTGTCAATGTTGTCAGTGTATGTTTTGGAGCCTGTGATACTTTTTCAGGATTCTTTGATGAATAAGTTGAAAAGAACTGTTATTTAAAAGATAAATTTGATCTAAAAATATAAATCTTTACAATCAATTTCAAAGTAACATACTTGTTGGATAAAAGGGAAAAAAAATCCATTTAAGAATCCTGAAAAAAGATCACAGGTTATTAAAAATATTAAGCAGCACAATTGCTTCTAACATTGATAATAAATCAGCATACTGTCACGTTTCTGTCTGTTTTGTCATTGGTTTTTCCCATTTGTCTTCCCCCTGACATTTTGTGATCATTTGGTTTAGCCCTCGTTTGTGTATCACCGTCACCTGTGTTTCATTAGCTAGTCATCTGTGTCACCTGTGTTTGATAATTAGTATGTCTTTAAAAGTCTGTCTTTGAGTTCAGTTCCCTGTCGGTCTTTAACGTTGGATGTCGTGTGTGTAAGTGTTCCTGCCTGTTCCTGCATTGTTCTTCTTGAATTATTATATAAAATATATTGTTAATTGTTAATCTTGTCTTTCGTCTCTCGTCTCGTCCTGCACACAACCCTGACAGAAAGACCGACCCAAAACAGTTCACGGTGTCTTCCCCTGCGTTTCTTTTCTGTTTTTTTTAATCAGTGTTTGTTTTATATATTTTTTTTCCCTTATGGATATCCCTGCCATCCGCATCATCCTGCTGGAGCAGGGGAACCGCTCTCTCGAGGACCACATAAGTGACTTTGTGTACCTCGCGCCGATGACGCATTACCCGGACAGCTGCCTGTGCACGTTCTTCCGTGTAGGACTTAACATCGCCACTAAAGCGCAGCTGTCCGGGGAGGGTCCTCGAGAGAGCCTCGCCGGTTGCATCGAGTGGGTGCGGGTGTCCAGCAGAGCTTCGTTGACCGCGAAGGATGACACCAGCCCCACTCCAGACCCAGAACCCAGCCCAACATCACCCCGACAAGCGGAGTTGCAGCCCGAGCCCACCGACGATGGAGAGCCCGAGCCAAGAGCGACAGAGCCAGAGCCGGACCCATCGGACCAGGTGCGAGAGCCGACTGCAACATACGCGATGGTGGAGTATGACGTGGAGCAAGAGAGGGCAACAGAGAGCCCTGCCCACTGCACCACCACTGGGGGTGAGCTTGAGGACCATTCTGGGGACCTCATTGACTTCTCATCTGAAATATCCATCTGTCCTGACTTCAGCCCGGAATTCCCACCCGCCCACCCTCTGTCATCCACACCCATGCCTGGGTGGCCGCCGCTGTCCCCTGTCATCCTCAGCCCAACACCTGTGCAGTGGGCTCGCCACGGGGCTGCCAGCTTCCATCGGCGTCTCGGCTGGAGGATCCCTCAGCTCTGCCTCCAGCCTCCGAGTCCAGGACTCCGCCTCGGCCCTTCGACCCCGCGGTTCCACCACGGCTCTCGACGCCCTCCTCTCCACCGTCGCCTGTCGATCCACCAGCTCCACCGGGCTCCATCGTCTTTCCGGCACCGCCCTGGTCTGTCGTCACCCCATCGTCTCCTCCGGACTCTGCTCCTCCGGCTGTGCCTCGTCGCGCCGTCCCTCCGGCTCCTAGGGACTCCTCCTTCCTGCAGGCACAGCCTCCATCCTCTGTCGCTCCGGCTCCGCTGCGCATCTCCGGAACTCCGCCTCGGCCGCCAGAGCCTATTCCACCTTGGCCCTCCAGATCCTCGGCTCTTCGTCTCCGCCTCGGGCTCCTCCGCCATCTGCTCCGCCTCTGTCGGTCGGCCCCATGGAGTCGGCACGCCTTCCTCCACCATGGCTCCTCCCTCCGTCGGCTCCACCGTGGGCCGTCATCATGGCTGTGGTCTGGGTCAGTTCCTCCTGCTCCAGGTCCCTCCTGGCTCCTCCCACCGTCGTCGCCCCCTTGGACTGTCCTGTCATCCACTTGGACTTTTGTTTTGGTCCCCCTCCTTCGGTTGCGTCCTCCGCCGAAGCCCCCTCCCTCATGGACTCTGTTTCTGGTTTGCCGCCCCTCTCTTTTTTTTCTTTCTACGGTGCGAGGACGCACCTATTCGGAGGGGGGTGTAATGTCACGTTTCTGTCTGTTTTGTCATTGGTTTTTCCCATTTGTCTTTCCCCTGACATTTTGTGATCATTTGGTTTAACGTTGGATGTCGTGTGTGTAAGTGTTCCTGCCTGATCCTGCCTGTTCCTGCATTGTTCTTGAATTATTATATAAAATATATTGTTAATTGTTAATCTTGTCTTTCGTCTCGTCCTGCACACAACCCTGACACATACTGTATGCAATAGATATTGTTACAGTGGTTACCGCGACTGTTTATGACACCTCAATATACTAATACAGTCACAAAATATGAAAAAAATAAGACACCTACCACAGTTGTGAATCATTCTTCTTGCTGCACCCGAATGTCGACCGTTGAAGATAATCCCGCCTCTTTAGATTTGAAATTTACCAGAATGCATTGCGGTTTACAACAATATGCTGTATTATAAGAAATACAACCCACTGCTGTAAAATATTGCTGTAATTTTTACAGCAATTCGTTACAGTGCAGGTTTTTGAGCCCGTATATCACGACTTTAATTCATGACTTTGTAGCATTCCAGGCAAGTCACACCAAACTGCATCTGTAGGGGCTGCCATTGTTGTTTGCGGGATATGTGACGCCAGAGCGCGAAACTGGGAGTACGCTGATCTAGTACGAGTTCACGGGTGGGAAGTCACGGGTTAGACTGCTGTTTTAGTGCACTTTCACGGGCAGAAGGTTGGAAAAACACGGGTAAATCTAGTCGACTAAAACTAGACTAAAACTAAAAACAGTTAAATAAAACATGATTAAAACTATGCATTTTAATGGTATTTTAGTCAAAAGACTATGACCAAGACTAAATTAAAAATTTCTGTCAAATTTAACACTGGTATCACTTCGCTTGCAGTACTTCTTACAGTGAGTGTCATGGTGGGCACCCAAATCCACAATAATTTTATAAAAAATACTGTTTCCTTGTCATGTAATGTAGTTTTAAGAGTTTTTCTTTAGGCGAGATTCTACTTGTTTAGACTTCAAATGTGCAGTTTGCTTATGAAAAAGCCTCTTGGAAAATTTGCTTAGATGTTTTCGGAGATGTGTGTTCCAGCCTCACCTCGGTCAGTTCTTCTGGAATTTGCCACTGGCTCTGATGTCTCTATAGTGGGTAAACATAAGATATTTTGTTTTGGCTAAATCTAACACGCAGTCTTTGTTCTCATTAATCTGTTATTTGTTCCAGAGCAAATTTTTAGCTTAGGGCAAAATCTTATCATGCTATACATTATGTAAATTTAATGCTGTATATCAGAGCCACAATTTTGTACTACATATATATAGCCATATCGCAGTGCTACTTGTTTTTACCATGTTTACCATGATTAAGTGCATATGGGGTCTTGTTTTTTTGTCATGTCTGTTAACATCATATATTATAGTTTTTCAGAAGTCACTGTGACAAACTCCAGTCACTCTAGTGCATCACAAGAAGTCTTTCCTCTCCACTTGAGTGTTTGATGAAGTTTTAATGGCATCTGTGACCGCAGCCTCTCTATAAACACCTTATTTTCAAGCTCATATGTCTGTCTATTCTCTTCTACATTAATATTAAGAATTGGCCTTCACAGGCAATGAAAATGCAATTTCCTCTTTAATCTTGTGTACAGAGGGGAAAACGATCATAAAACAATTGAAATTTAAAATATATGAGTAACAAATAATAGCATAGATAAATAGATTCAGCATAATTAAAGCATTTCATAATGCAGCTGTGAGTGAATATTTCTCTATCCAGTGTTGGAGATGAAAATTAGATGGAAATAATTGTTGGAAGATGAAAATTTTACTTACTTAAAAAAAAAAAAAAAAAAAAGATAAAATTAAATTTTGATTAACACCCAGCTCTGCTAAGCTAAATTTAAGGAGCTTACATTTACTAAATTGTTAGCATGCATGCAGAGATTGATTGGACAGAGGTAGTAGTATATTAACAGGAATGCACTCTTATTTGGGTTAATTTGCTTCTTTTATAGTTGGGACTTGATCAACTTGACCTCAAAGCAGTGATGAACTTGACATTTTCAGAGAGCTTTTTGTACCAAATCATGCACTTGAACTTTAAAATGAGTTGTGCATGACTTTGTTCATGTTGTCTGAAAATGAAAAAAAAGTGAATGAAAGATAATATACAATGGTGGACAAAACTATTAGAACACTATTATTTTCACCAGCAAAAAAATGGTTTTATTTCTCTTTTCATTTTACAAAGTCTGACAACAGCCAGTGCTTCACATAGAGATCTGATTTCTTGATCAATTAACTTCTATTAATTAAATAAAATCAACATTTGGTGTGACCATCCTTTGTGTTTAAAGCAGCTTTTGCCCTACACTCTTAAAAATAAAGGTGCTTCACGATGCCATAGAAGAACCTTTTTTGTCTAAATGATTCCATAAAGAACCTTTAATGTCTGAAGAACCTTTCTGTTTCACAAAAGGTTCTTTGTAGCGAAAGAAGGTTCTTCAGATTATAAAAAAGTAAGAAAGAGATGATTCTTCGGAACCAAAAATGGTTCTTCTATGGCATCGCTGTGAAGAACCTTTTAAGCACCTTTATTTTTAAGAGTGTAGGTGCACTTGCACTCAGTTTTTCAGGTAGCTTTGCAGGTAGGTCTCTTGAAGCATCTTGGAGACTGGGCTGTTGCAATAGTTCTTCTGGATTTAGTCTGTCTCAGTTTGTTCTGTTTCTTCATGACATTCCAGACAGACTGGATGTGTCAGGATTTGGTAAGTGAGGACCCAAACACAGTAGGAACAGTTAGATAGTTTATTGACTGGACAGGGCAAACAGGAAGAAGGGGCAGGAAGACAGTCCACACGGAAGGCCAGGGAACACACGACAGGGGAGGCCAGGCAGGTGGAGGAAGGAGGGACGGTGCAACCCCGAAGAGAGTCCGGGCGGCCAGAAGCAACAAGCAGGAGGAACTCAGGAGGCCGGGCAGGAACGGACAAACACACAAATGACAAGACAACAAAAAGACAGGCACGCGAAAAAATCTAATCAAAAATAAATAAACTAGAATATAAACAAAAGACCAGAAGAGCTAGGTAAAACAAAACTAAAATAAAGATTATCAAAAAGACTAGAAAAATCAAATCAAAATAATAACAAAGTAAATAAAAACTAAAATTTAAACAAAAGACCAGAAGAGTTAAGTAAAACAAAAATAAGGACCATCAAAAAAGACTAGAACGGGAAAGGCAAAAACTAGGGCTCAGAAGAAAACTAAAACTAGACTAAAGGGGAACAAACACTGACAGTTACTGTATCTAGAACGGGACTGAAAAATCTTAGTTTAAACATAAGCTCACAAAACGAACCAGCAAAGACAAGAGGGAAAAAGCACAATATAAAGGGAGGAAAGGACATGAGGATCAGGTGAGTACAATTAGACAAACGAGGACCTGACGAGAAAAACAGGTGACAACACTCAGACCAACTAGGACTAAACAAAGGGGCGTGGAAAAGGGAAACCAGGAGGTGGGGCAACAGGAGCACATGGCAGACATAAACAAAGACACAGCCATGTGCTGACACACAAGACAAACAAGGAAACATTAAACAAAGACAAGACAGACAAGGCTTTCAGGGCAGGATCATGACAGTACCCTCCCCCTGACGGACGCCTCCAGGCGTCCATAAAGGGCAACGGCCAAGGGGGTACAAACTGGGAAGGTGGGTCGTGGGTGGGGTGGCGGGTTGGGAAACCCAGGGTAGACAGGGAAATTTGGAGGAAAAGGGGGGTGAAGGAAAAGTCCAGGGGGTTGGCTTGGGACAGAGGAGGGGGGAGGCCACCTTAAAGGCCCACTAGGTCCAGGAAACAGAGGGGGTGGGATAGGAGGGCCAGGAAAACCTCCAGAAGCCCCTCTAGGTCTGTGGGTGCTCTTGACTTGAGGGAGCTTGGGACTTGGTTTGAGGGTCGAATCCAGGAATCCCTCCAGGGCTACTGGAACTGGTTTGAGGCCAGACTCAGCGACGTCCTCCTGGGCCATAGGAATAGGATTGAGGGCTGAATCGGGGACGCCCTCCAGGGCTACTGGAGCTGAATTGAGGGCAAAATCCGAGACGCCCTCCGGGGCTATAAGGATTGGCTTAGGGGATGCCGGGAACTCTTTGGCCGGGAACTCAGGGACGGCGTCCATCTTGGCCGGGGATTCGGGATCAACGGCCATCCTGGCCGGGAACTCGGGAACGGCGGCCTCATAGGCCGGGGACACGGGATCGACGGCCATCCTGGCCGGGAACTCGGGAACGACGGCCTCATAGGCCGGGGATACGGGATCGACGGCCATCCTGGCCCGGAACCCGGGAACGACGGCCTCATAGGCCGGGGATACGGGATCGACGGCCATCCTGGCCCGGAACTCGGGAACGACGGCCTCATAGGCCGGGGGCTCAGAGTTGGCGGCCATCTTGGGAGTCGACTCTGGACGCTCGGGCGAGATGTGACCTGACCCCGAAGGGACAGCTGTAACCTGACTGGGCTCAGGGGGCGAGGCTGCGACCTGACTGGGCTCAGGGGGCGAGGCTGCGACCTGACTTGCCTCAGGAGGTGTGGCAGCGTCCTGACTTGCCTCAGGAGGTGTGGCAGCGTCCTGACTTGCCTCAGGAGGTGTGGCAGCGTCCTGACTTGCCTCAGGAGGTGTGGCAGCGTCCTGACTTGCCTCAGGAGGTGTGGCAGCGTCCTGACTTGCCTCAGGAGGTGTGGCAGCGTCCTGACTTGCCTCAGGAGGTGTGGCAGCGTCCTGACTTGCCTCAAGAATGACTGCAGTAGGCTTGACCGGCCCTGGGATGTCTGGAGTGGATCTGACTGGCTTAGGAATGACTACAGTGGGTTTGGCCAGCACAAGAATGACTGGGATGGACTTGGCAGACTCCGGCATGACTTGAGCAGGCTCTGGAGACTCAGAGATTAAGGCAGTTTTCTGGGCTGCCCTCTTCCTTCTCTGCTTACACTTCGGAGCCGGGGCTGGAGCCGAGTCAGGGGCTGGAGCCGACACTGGAGCGGACTCCCTGGCAGAGGCAGCAGCTCGAGCCGCCCTCTTTCTCCTGTCCCTCCGTATCCTAGTGGGAGTCAAAGGATGATCGTGGACTTGACTCGGAAAGGGAAGAAGGGCAGAGTGGTCACTGCGAATATCGTCTTGAGGAGTATGGTTCTGCCAGTGCTGGCGGTGATACAGATAATTTGAGAACCCCCAGAAGTCCAGAATGTGAAGGTGCTCCATCTCCCACAGTGGCAAGGGGTCGTCTAAGGTGAGATTGAAGCTGCATCGTCATAGTCAAGACCCCTTGCCATGGACCAGAAAAACTGGGCATAAGACCGTGGATCCTGGCCCTGCTGACGAAGCGTAGACACTGCCCGCCGAAGTGCCAGTCTCTCCTCTTCAGTGGCTGGTGGCACAAACTTAATGCTCATACTGCTGGGTTCTCGAGTGGCTGGTTCGTTCTGTCAGGATTTGGTAAGTGAGGACCCAAACGCAGTAGGAACAGTTAGATAGTTTATTGACTGGACAGGGCAAACAGGAAGAAGGGGGAAAGGAAGACAGTCCACACGGAAGGCCAGGGAACACACGACAGGGGAGGCCAGGCAGGTGGAGGAAGGAGGGACGGTGCAACCCCGAAGAGAGTCCGGGCGGCCAGAAGCAACAAGCAGGAGGAACTCAGGAGGCCGGGCAGGAACGGACAAACACACAAATGACAAGACAACAAAAAGACAGGCACGCGAAAAAATCTAATCAAAAATAAATAAACTAGAATATAAACAAAAGACAGAAGAGCTAGGTAAAACAAAACTAAAATAAAGATTATCAAAAAGACTAGAAAAATCAAAAGAACAAAATAAATAAAAACTAAAATTTAAACAAAAGACCAGAAGAGCTAGGTAAAACAAAAAACTAAAATAAAGATTATCAAAAAGACTAGAAAAATCAAATCAAAATAATAACAAAGTAAATAAAAACTAGAATTTGAACAAAAGACCAGAAGAGTTAGGTAAAACAAAAATAAGGACTATCAAAAAGACTAGAACGGGAAAGGCAAAAACTAGGGCTCAGAAGAAAAAACTAAAACTAGACTAAAGGGGAACAAACACTGACAGTTACTGTATCTAGAACGGGACTGAAAAATCTTAGTTTAAACATATAAGCTCACAAAACAAACCAGCAAAGACAAGAGGGAAAGAGCACAATATAAAGGGAGGAAAGGACATGAGGATCAGGTGAGTACAATTAGACAAACGAGGACCTGATGAGAAAAACAGGTGACAACACTCAGACCAACTAGGACTAAACAAAGGGGCGTGGAAAAGGGAAACCAGGAGGTGGGGCAACAGGAGCACATGGCAGACATAAACAAAGACACAGCCATGTGCTGACACACAAGACAAACAAGGAAACATTAAACTAAGACAAGACAGACAAGGCTTTCAGGGCAGGATCATGACAGGATGATGATGAGATCAGATCTCTGTGTGCAGCACGGGCTGTTGTCAGACTCCATGTGCAAATAAAAATCTCACTGCATTATTACAATTAATGTCAAAATGAATGTTTGGAAATGTAAACTGATATTTGACACACTAGAGCAAAAGATAGAAATAACTGACTTAACCATTGTTAGATGGTGAAAACACTAGTGTTTTAATAACCTATTTTATATTTAGTTTTTATCGGGGTACAGTATGACATGGCCACTTCAAAACATTATAAATAAATAACTCCTCTGTAGAATGTCATGCTGAAGCTTCTCTTCACAACTTGATCAGTATCCTGCAGTGATGAGGATAGCAATTATGACAGTTCCTCTGAACACAAGTCAGCTCATTTATCCTGCAATTAAGCCAGTATAGGCCTGTATATATCCATATATAATATACCCCTTTGCATTGCTTATTTGGAGGTAGTTATGTGTGCTTTAAACATCCTTGCTCATTCAACGGCTTTTGTTGCCAGCAAATTTCTTTATTGTTTAAAATAAGGTCTCTGTAACATCTTAAAGGTGCCATAGAATGCATTGAGAGAATATTTTAAATTGTTCTCTGATATCTACATAGAAGGTATATGGCATAGGAAAGGGCAAAAAATCTCCAGAAACGGTTTTACAGGTCCATTTACAACCCTAGGATTTGCCCCTAGAACGAAATGCTCTGTTATTTGGAAGCTTCATGAATATTAATGAGCTCTGCTCTGATTGGCTGTTTCACAGAGCTCAATAGCGCGCACATGGATAAAAATATATATTTAATTAGGAGCTCTAGCCGCTTTTAATATGCGGTTTGTTGAATCTGCCGTTTTGAATCGCGGATATTTTAGTGTGATTACTGTGATCGCATGTGCTCTGTGTAAAGTTATAATGCAGAGGGAGTGCTTCTTACCACACAAGTTGAGCTGCTGGTCAGTGATTCTCAAGATCTGTAAATCATTCGCCATCATCAACGCAGTTATTTCTCCATCATTCACCATCATCAGCGCAGTCATCTCTCTGTTTATGTGGTAAGTGAAATCCTATGTATTGCAATGTAACAGGTTAGCGCTAGCATTAAGCTAACCGTGTCCCTTCAATGGATTGCCTTGTTTAACTGATGTACTGACGTTACCGATGATTGGGTGATGCAAATGTTGGAGGCGTAACTATTAACGATCCCGGGGATGTTGCGTAACAGTGTTATGTTGGAATTGACCTATCGGTGGTCTTTTGCAAATACTAGATTTATATAAGAAGGAGGAAACGATGGTGTTTGAGACTCACGCTATTTCATGTCCATGTACTGAACTGTTATTATTCAACTATGCCAAGGTAAATTCAGTTTTCCATTCTATGGCACCTTTAAGGATGGTTCCTCAGGTGCTCAATGTATGTGATGACGAGTAATGCTAATTGTGTTAAAAGATACAGTGTACAGTGGTGTAAAAAAGTGTTGGCCCCCTTCCTGATTTTTTATTTATTTTTTCATCTTTGTCACACTTTAATGTTTCAGATCATCAAACCAATTTAAATAGTAATCAAAGATAACACAAGTAATCAAAACATACAGTTTTTGAATGAAGGTTTTTTTTATTATGAAGGGAAAACAAAATCCAAACCCACATGGCCCTGTGTGAAAAAGTGTTTGCCCCCTAAACTTAATAACTGGTTGGGCCACCCCTAGCAGCAACAACTGCAATCAAGCGTTTGTGATAACTTCCAATGAGTCTGTGACAGCGCTGTGCAGGAATTTTGGCCCACTCATCTTGGCAGAATTGTTGTAATTCAGCCACATTGGAGGGTTTTCAAGCATGAACCACCTTTTTAAGGTCATGCCACAGCATCTCAATAGGATTCAGGTCAGGACTTTGACTAGGCCACTCCAAAGTCTTCACACTTTTTCACACAGGGCCATGTGGGTTTGGATTTTTTTCCCCTTCATAAAAAAACCCTTCATTTAAAAACTGCATTTTGTGTTTACTTGTGTTATCTTTGATTAATATTTAAATTTGTTTGATGATCTGAAACATTAAAGTGTGACAAACATGCAAAAAAATAAAAAATCAGGAAGGGGGCCAACACTTTTTTTTACACCACTGTATATATATATATCCTAAAATGTAGGATCACGCATCATGTTGGCTGCTTAGGACCAAAAAACCAACCTGATCTCATGGCGAAAAAGTATCTGTGGGAAAGTTTTCACAACATTCAATGTGAAATGTCTACTAAATGGCACTAAATGAGTGTTAGTTTTTTTTCCCTGGAACAGATGAACGAGCACATGGTATGTTTTATGTGTTTTAAAATAGCGTACCATCTGCACTACACCTAAACCTACCCGAAAGTATAAACAAAAGCGATCTTGATGTAAAAATGCAATCACATGCATACCATTTTAGCTTGTTTTTCGATTTCTCATCTTTCAGCTCTTTCATTGGGAGTCATGTTTTTTACAGGATTCGTACCCAAGGATTCCACATCCTAAATCCAATTCCATGGCAGCAAAGCTATTAAGCAAGCTTGTTATGTCCGTAAAGCAAAACACATGGAGCTGTAATCATAACTGTGTATGAAAGCGATTAAAAGTGCTTGCTGTTTTACCGCCTCTAGTGTTCATTTCTGTTGGAAACTACAGTGAAATGTACTTATTGGTACGTATTTTGGGTCTTGTGAAAAAGTTCCCACAGGTACATTTTTGTCATCAGGTAGCAAAAACTTAGAACAGAAAGCTTTTTTCACTTGTAACTTTGTTTGTCATGTCTTACCTACAGTGAAATCTGGTATAATAAGTGGAGGAGAAGAATAGCGATGATTCATTCTTCCCCTTATGAGCTCCTGAGTATACTGTTTGATATCACTTCCTGATTATTAAACACTACAGCAAGGGATATTAACCAGCACTAGCTCTTCAGCTTTTATAGGAATGATGCCTGGAGTAATGTTCCTCTTGAGCAGGTTGTTCTGCTCTTTAGATTCTTAAGTTTTCATATCTGATAGGTGTACCACAATCAGACAAGCAAGGACTCGTAGGTAAGTTCACTTTAATGTTTTGCCATAAGAGAGGTGCTGCTGCTCCCGTCTGCATTTCTGACAGCTTGTGAAAATGAACACGAAGCCTGTAGATAAGTCCTAGCTGTGTTAAGGAAGAGGCATGTGGAGGGTTGTCCAGTTTCTCAGATTTTTATGGCATGTCATCTGCCTGTGTACGTCAGATCTGTCATCTCGGGCCAAACAAGCGGTCTAAATCTGGGTTCTGGATACATGAGTGACGAGTGTGAGTAATGAACGACCTCAGTGTGACGTTTCGTCTGATGCTCAATTGAGCAGATGCACCAAACACTGCAGGATCCGTCTGTGTCCATCTGGTGTGATGGCTTACGTTTGGCAGGTTAATTTGGCTCGGGAAAAAAATATAAAATTTAATGATTAAGAACATACAAAGCTAAAACTCAACTTTTAGAGTCACAAAGTGACTAGTGATATACAAAACTGCTTTAAAAAAAAAATCGTTCTTAAAGGGATAGTCCACCAAAAAATGAACATTCTGTCATTAATTGCTTACCCACAATCCAAACCCGCAAGACCTTTGTTCATCTTCGAAACACAAATTAAGATATTTTTGATGAAATCCGAGAGACTTCTGACCCAGACAGCAACACAACTACCACGTTTAAGGCCCAAAAAGGTAGTAAGGACATTGTTAATTAAAATATTCCATGTGACATCAGTCGTTCATCCGTAATTTTATGAAGCTACGAGAATACTTTTTGTGCACAAAGAAGCAAAAATAATGACTTTATTCAACAATTTCTTCTCTTCTGTGTCAAGATGGACACATTGACTATTTTAAGGATGTCCTGTGCTGTCTATGCAGGGTCAGAAAGCTCTCGGATTTCATCAAAAATATCTTAATTGTGTAAGGATAAACAAAGGTCTTATGGGTTAGGAACGACATGAAGGTGAGTAATTAATGACAGAATTGTTCTGAGCCATATTTAAATGAAGTAACTGTCATATGAAATGGTCAGAAGCTTATTATAGAGTATGACGCATTTATAAAACTCTTCCTAATACATTAGTGGGTGTGTTTTATACACTGTTACCTGACTGATTAATAATAGTGATGGGTCATTCACTCATGAACAATTGGCTCATTTTGAACAATTCTTTTATATGACTCACTTTGGGGTGACTGGTTGAGTGTGATTCATTCATTGTTTATATGATTGCACATGCACATCATCCCTTTTTTATGATTGAAATGAAGGTTGAACTATAATTTAAATGATTAGTTGATTTTGTAGGAAAGAGATATATGGTTATAAGGCTGGCTATGATATTTTAGGTCTGACAGGCAAGTTTCTGTTGAGGAAAAACAACCTTCCAGACTTGGGAGGTCAACTGTAATCATTTCTGTGAACTTCTCAGAGCCTGTTCGGCTGTCACATATCAAGAGAATGAATGACTTGGACTGGAGTAGCGGTTTGAGAGGTGAACTCATCTTTTCTGTTTCCTGCACACAACCTGTGCAAAAAGCAACTCAGTTGAGATGCAGTTGAGTGGTGATTTAGTCATTGATCACTCCTCGTAATTAGTTTTTGGTTGAAACTATCATGATTTTTTTTGTTTAGCCACAGTTGTTCATGAATAGGGTTGCAAAAATGTGGAAAATTTTGGAAACATTCCAGAATCTTCCTGGGATTTTTGGAAAGTTTCCTGAGAGTTTCCACCCCTTTGCAACCCTATTCATGAGTTCCTTGTTTGTCCTGAACAGTTAAACTGCCGACTGTTCTTCAGAAAAATTCTCAAGGTCCCACAGATTCTTTGTTTTTTCTGCTTTTTTGTGTATTTGAACCCTTTCCAACAATGACTGTTTGATTTAGAGATCTATCTTTTCAGACTGAGGACAACTGAGGGACTCATATGCAACTATTACAGATAGGCTCTTATGGCTCTTAATGTATTGTGTTTCCTTCTGTGGCATCAGCGAATGTTTGAACCTTCTGTAATAGTTGCATATAAGTCCCTCAGTTGTCCTTAGTGTGAAAAGATGGATCTCAAAATCATGCAGTCATTGTTGGAAAGGGTTTAAATACACAAAAATGCTGAAAAACTAAAGAATTTGTGGAACCTAACGGATTTTTCTAAAGAACGTTGAGCAGTTTAACTGTTTAGAAAAAACAAGGGACTCATGAACAACTATCACAAAAACAAACAAACAAACAAACAAACAAACAAACAAACAAAACAGCTGTGGATCATTCAGGTAATAACACAGTATTAAGAATCAGGTGTGTGTAAACTTTTGAACAGGGTAATTTTTTATAAATTTAACTATTATTTTCTCTTGTGGACTTTATAAATGTCTTTTATGTGAAATATCTTATTCAGGTCAGTAATAAAAAAAAAAACATGCCTTTTGTATGATCCCTCTTATTTTGGTAAACTAATTAACATTTTGGAGATTCTGCAAGGTGTATGTAAACTTTTGACCTCAACTGTAGATGTGTTGAAGGAGTTTGGCTATTGAAAATCTACCAATTTTCAATTGAATTAGTGAAATTAATTGAATAAAGATTTGTTAATTTGCTGTGCAAGGCTCAAAGATTCAAATCAGTGGCCATGATTATTTTTTTCTGAATCTTCCCCGAGGGCTGTTTCTGAAATGATCAAATGGGACAATTAGTGAGACACTTCCTCAGCTTTTTTGACTTCTGAACTGTGTTGATTAAATAAATCATAAATCAGCCAAACCAGGTGCCAGTTAGTAATTAGCATTTTGCAGAGCATTTCTTCAGTTTCTATGGTTACAGTTTCTTATTGCATCCATCCAGTCATGTTTGTCCTGAGGAGAACATAAAGGTTTTTCATAATCATGATTGGACCACTGACGAATCGTTGTCCGATGTTGCGGTTTTTGCAATTTCATTTCATATGCCTTGATTAGGTAATAAGTGGATTGATTGATTGATTAAAATGGCTGATTGAAGCAGTTGATTGTCCTGGTCCATGTTCGCCCGTGTTCGTTTTAGCGGTTCGGGACCGTTCTGTGGCATAACCTCTAATGCAACTGGAGGACTATCGATTCCAGTCCTGCTCAAGATGTTTTATAGATTGTTGGATTAAATTTCTCTCTGGTATCGATTATGGTTTTTGAGGGCAGCACTGACACACAATTTCTGGAGGGCATCATCACAGGGACTGAGCATGGATCAATTCTCTGTGAGATATTACGTTTCAAATCAATTACCGGAACATTTGAGGGAAGTAATCAGATTAAACTATTAATATTGGAGAGAGATCGCCCGTTTTAGGTTACGTTTGTGGAAAAGACCAGTTTCATCCCACATATTTTCTGTAATTACACACAAATCACAATCATACCAAGCAGGAGCTGGAGAGTAAATGTCACTGAGGCTATAAAATGAATATAAATAAATATATGAAGTAACCAGAGATGCAGGGTAGAGCTGAAAATAGGTGAATATATCGTTGGTATTGTTGTCCTGTTGACTGTTAGCTGAGATGTTTTTTGTGTAATGAGGTAAGGAGGAACCATCACAGTTGGCTCTCGGCTTCCCACACACACAAATCTCTCATGAGAATGGCGCTGTGGCACCTCATGTGGCGGCAATGGAAGCGCATGGCAGATGCACAGACAGCGGTGTTATATTCCCATTCAGATGGCGAGTATTTTGTGGCAACATTTGTTTGTTAGTTTGTTTATATGTGATTTATTTGTGTAAGCGTGCATGTGAAACACGGTGTATACTATACAGAGTTTATCTGTGTGTTTTTTACATTCTTGATAGTGTGTTTGTGTGTGAGTTTGTGTTTCGGGCTGTGGTCCAGCTCTGCAGGGCTGTGGAATCATCCAGGTCTCCAGCATGCATCAGGATTATCTCCCGCTCGCAGGAGAGGGGATCGGCATCACAGCGCTCTGCACTGCCCAAGGCCATCAAACCTTACTAGCACGCAGCACACCATCCTCTGTCATCACTGTACACAAATACGGAGATGAGCTGCAAATTATGTATATTTATGCATACTGCGTTCACACTTCTGCATTTAAACAGATCGGCTGAGCGGCAAAACTGATCCGTTAAACAACACCTAAAAAGTAAATCTTCCGAGCTTGATGCAGTGTTGGAGCTTTCCCAAAACAAGGTGGTTTTTGTTTTGGAATGATGATGAGAATCTAAATTTATGTGCATGGTCTTACACAGAGTATGCTTTTTAATTCATTTATATGATAATGAAATGATTATATTAATGAATTAATGGGCACCTATTATGCCCCATTTTTACAAGATGTATTTTAAGTCTCAGGTGTACCCAGAATGTGTCTGTGAAGTTTTAGCTCAAAATATCCCAGATCATTTATTATATCATTTTGAAAATGCCTATTTTGAGTGAAAGCAGAAACACACTGTTTTCGTGCTTGGCTCTTTAAATGCAAATGAGCTGCTGCTCCCCGAATCATGCGTTTTAAAGCCATATCCATTTAAACTTATGATATAGGCATACACATCTGAAGCAAACACACAGAAAGCGGCTGTCACACATCATGTGAGTACTAAAGTTTCATGTCTTATCACACTTAAACTGTCAAATACACACAAGTTTATGTTAAAAATACATATAAGTTACAAAAACACAGTCGGTTATGTATGTACAGGTAAACAGCTGGGAAAGAAATCACGTTTTTGTTAGATCTGTGTATCTGTGTAAGTGACCACAGCGTTAATGTACAGTACCAATACTGCTGTTTCCACTTTAAAGGGCATATAACGCACAGTTTCTGTCAATCTTATGTTAATTTTGAGTACCTATAGACCGATTTAGAGTAGAAGTCACAGTTGAAAGTCCATGGAATAGGAGAAAAAAAATGATTGTTGTGCCTTTGGATGTCAGAATCGTAAAGCAAATCATGTTTTATATAAAATGTCATTTGAAGCTAAACGCAGACATTTAAACGGACAGATTATGGATGAAACCTGCTTTGATTAAAGTACTTGTAAAGCATAAATCAGATGTAAACCATATACATAATATTTACATTTGCAGTTCATAGGGGACATATTGTATTACAATTACAGCATGAAATACTATTTAAACCTAAAATTGGAATCTTACATAACATTTACCTATTTTATCTCACAATTCTGACCTTTTTTCTTTGCAAATGTAAGTTTATATATCATAGTTTGGACTTTATAACTCAATCTAACTCAACAATAGGAAGTTTGTACATTTTGAGGGAAAAAACCTGCAAAAGTGTAGAATATAAAATCATGATTCTGAGCAGAGGGGAAAAGAGAGAACGTCTAGGTTACGAAGGTAACCCACGTTCCCTGAAGGAGGGAACGGAGACGTTACATGGGATCTCGCTTGAGAGACCGATCATCTCTGAGCCTTATATAAAAAGGCCAATTGCAAATTGGCGAGTGGACGTGCGCGCCGGCCACGCCCCGTACATACGGGTATATAAGATGGCCGCGCGCATCACTCAGTTAGGCTTTTGCTGAAGAGCCGATCGAGCCGGCGTCAGCGCGACGCCAGGGGCGTGGCACGGGAATGTAACGTCTCCGTTCCCTCCTTCAGGGAACGTGGGTTACCTTCGTAACCTAGACGTTCCCCTTCAGTCGAATCACTTCGACGTTACATGGGAACTAGCCCTATGGAAAAGGCCACGACCCTGACGCCGCGTTACGCAACGACTTCACGTGCTGACAAGTATACGTGCCGGCAGGCGAAGTGTAACGTAACCTTCCCAACGCCCTGAGGCCCAATAAGGGGGCCCTTCCAGGGATGCCAGTTGTACTGAAGCATGGGTTGGGGGGGCGGAGCACATGAAATCTTTACATGTGGAAATGAGAATAATTCAATATATCCATAAAGGTTTTAGGGATACACGAGGGAAACAGCGGTCTCCTCCGCTGGAATAATAAAAAACTAAGCCACAACCTGCGGGGCGAAGGAGACCCAGGCAGGATCACAGTGCAGGACTACTCCGCGCCTAGCCCTGACTGCGGGGCAGGAGGACCCAGGGTTCGCCGGAGGGAACATTCTGGGAAATAGCGCACGGATCCACGTGGGAATGGCGCAGCAAGCCGACACCAGCCGGTCTTCCCGCTCGCCTGTGAGTCCTCATGTTAGGACACGGGAGAACGGCCTCTACGCAAGGTTGTAGAACCAAGCGAAGGTAGGGTGTCGCCCAGCCCGCAGCTTCTGGTTTTTACATCTGCTGGTGAGGTGCCATGAACCAAGGATCACGGCTGTCCCTGAGTATAACAGGGAGAAGGCATCTACCACCCATTTAGCCAACCTCAGTTCGGGGAGCATTCCCTTTCTGCTGAATCCCGAGGCAGATGAAGCTGCTTGGTGCGGCTGAAGTGCCGAGTGACTCTAGTTTCACATATTTAACGACACAACATCGCAAGACTGGGTCTGCCTCCTCCAGGGCAGAGCTTGCAGGTTCACCACCTGATCGCGGAAAGGCGTGGTGGGAACCTTGGGCACCGGGCCGGGGTCTCGACGGTAACGTGGAAGACGCCGGGCCCGAATTTCTCGACACACTTTGCTGGCAGAGAAGCTTGTAGGCCCTCTTGATGGGAGCCAGGGCAGTCAGGAGCGCTGTCTTAATGACAGGAATTTTAGCTCGACTGAGGCCAGTGGCTCCAATGGAGCGACCCGCGGCCCTGAAAGGCGACGGGGAGATCCAAGAGGTATGAGGTGCGTTCTAAGCACCTCTGAGGAACCTGAGCTTGTCGGTATCCCACCCTCTTAAAGGAAGCCAGGGCAGTCAGGAGTGCTGTCTTAATGACAGGAATTCTAGCTCGACTGAGGCCCATGGTTCAATAGGAGCGTCCCACGGCTCTGAAGGCGACGGGAAGGTCCCAAGAGGGTATGGGGTGCGTTCTGGGCACCTCTGTGAAACCTCACGACCAGAGAATGCTTACCTACTTTGCTCCATCTACTGCATGTGATATGCGGCGAAGCCGCGGCATATACTTGGAGTGTCGAGGGGACAGCCTGCGCTCAAACTCTCCTGCAGGAAGGGAAGCATTACTGCAATCGTGTATCTCTGTGGGTCCTCTCTTTTTAGCGAGAGGAAAGCCAGCAAATAGACCTCATCTCAGTGCGTAAGCCTGCCTAGTCACGGGAGCTCGGTACCGAGTGATAGTTGTATCACGGCCTGTGAAGGCCGGAGAGGTCTGGGTGTCAACCTTTCGTGCCCTACAGGGAGGGACTGCCGCGAGGGAGGGGTTACTAAGACCTGAGTCCGGGTGGGCCATCCTTGTAGCGCAACCAACAGACTACTCCTCGTCCTCCCTGGACTTGCACAGCGTCTGTGCAAGGAGGCTCGCTGGGGAAGGGCGTACTTGGGCCCCGGAGGTCAGCTGTGTGCCGGCGTTACTCTGAAAGAGGCAGCTGGCAATGAGAGGAATCGGAAGACGAGCGGATGTGGCTGGCCTACCGATATACTCCAACTAGCTGCGTCACGGGGTGGAGTCGCCATCCTGCAGGTGGGTGGACTGCCGTGAGAGCCGATAGACTGCACGGTTGAGTTTTCCTGCTTCAAAAGAATGGCAAGTAGCAAAATCTGCCACCTTGGACTCCATGGGAGCAGATGGGGAGGTTGTAAGCCTCCATCGTACATGGCAACCCAACCCGTGGTAAGCCACGAGCTGGCTTGTCGGCCATACTGCGGGAAAACGCCAGTCCGGAGTGAGCCGAGATGCCATGCCCATCATGGGACTCGATCGTGCTGAAGCGGTCTCACATAAAACAAGCTTAGCAGCCCTTAGCGGCTAGAGCTGTTATGTGCCCCAGGAGCCTCTGATTTTGAGAGGGACCGCTGTATTGTGTCTGATTAACTCAGGGACTACAGCACTGACTGCGCGCTCTATTGTAGTAAGGCGGGCTGTCTTGTTGGACCGAGTCGGCTCCCTAACCGAGGAAACGAATCCCCTCGGCTGGCCTGAAGGACCAGATGGCGGGGGTGCCGAAGCACCAGGTCCCTATGTTCGCACAACGGAACTCACGAGTGGGCTATACAAAGCACCAGCCGAAGAGACGGTTGATGATGCGAACTCCTGTCTGCCGAAGAGGGGACAGGGGAGCTCCCATGGCCTAGAAAAGGCAGGAAGGAGGGGGACTTGCCAAATGGAAGCACCTCACGCTGAAGAGCTCGACCCCCGGAGCAGACCGCCGAGGGGGTGTGTGTCGGGGGGAAATCGAGACGCGACAGCGGGTGCCCTTCAGGCAGATGGCTGCAACCCAGCCCTGGAGACGGAAACATACCTGTATGTGCTTCGTCGTGAGCGAGTGTGCCGACAGCCTGAGAAGGGATCGGGACAGAGCTCCATCCAGGGCGGATATTAACCCACCACATTAACTGGACACGTGAAGTCGGGACTGAGGGGTCCCGACCTCGTCCCGGGGGAGGGACAGGCTGGATCGCGTCCTTCGCCAGTAGGAACGCGACCTCCGCAGGCAGAAGGAAGAGGCACGCGTGCCCGAATAAGAATGTAAGGGGTAGCTATGAGTCTGGGCGGATGCCTGGGGCCGGGCCGTACCGTCCGTATCAACCAGCGTAGTGGTATCAAGGGAACGTTGACCGACGTGACCGTGGTGGGGCAGCCTAGGGGGAGACAGGGAAGGAGACAGAGCCCAGAAGGATGAACGTCCTGGAGAAGTGTCTAACTGCACTAAGCAGTGCTTACCTTCTTCCCTGGATCCCGCGCTGGCGAGGGCCGGCCGCGAGTCTGGTTCTGAGGAGTGTAAGTGCTGCTCAGAAAGGAAACTCGAGGCCGAAGCCAGAGGTGAGAAATTTGCTCTTTGAGAAAAATGTGGGTGCCGTCGACGGATGGCCGACTGCAGCATTGAAGTACACAGTGGCTCCCGGCCCTCCACCGGGAGCGTGGAGCGGGGAGCGTAGATGTTAGCATCCCCTAAAGAGCAGTCTCAATCACCTCTGGAGGCCCGCGTCAGGGACGTTTCGCAGTTTTCTTGCGAGTGTTTCGGGCCGGTCCCTGAGAGGCGGGCGGCGCCGCTCTCCTGCGGTCGGCTCTGCGCCGGGTAGCCGTCCCGGCTTCGTGACCTTCGGCGGGAGCTGGAGTTGACCTACTAGCCGCAGGGGGGCGCCCTCGGCGACGGGCAGGCGGAGGCGGGGCCACCGGCGGTGGGATGTTGACTTCGCGGCGGGGCAGGATATGTTTGATGGCCTCCGTCTGCTTTTGGACTGCGGAGAATTGCTGGGCAATATCCTCGACAGTGTCGCCGAACAGGCCGCTCTGGGAGATGGGGGCGTCGAGAAAGCGAGCTTTGTCGGCGTCCGCCATCTGAGCCAGATTGAGCCACAAGTGTCGCTCCTGGACCACGGCCGTGGACATCACCTGACCAAGAGACCGCGCCGTGACCTTCGTCGCTCGAAGGGCGAAGTCGGTGGCGGCGCGGAGTTCCTGCATCATTTCTTGATCAGGACCACCCTCGTCCAGCTGTTTCAGCGCCTGCGCCTGGTAGACCTGTAAGGTGGCCATGGCGCGGAGGCAGCTTGTCCAGCAGCGCGGTAGACGCGGCCCGCAAGGGCGGACGAGCGCTCACACGCCCTGGAGGGTAGATGCGGTCGGTCCCGCCAGGCGGCGGCGCCAGGCGGGCATAGATGCAGCGCGACAGCGCGTTCCACCTGGGGGAGCGACTCGTATCCCCGGGCTGCCCCGCCATCGAGGGTGGCGAGGGAGGAGGAGCTGGGGCGGAGGCGTGATAAAAAAGGCGCCCGCCAGGTTTTGATCAGCTCCTCATGCACCTCCGGAAAGAATGGAACGGGGGGGGGGGGCGCGACGGAACCGCAGGCGCCCCCCTCAGGAACCAATCGCCAAGCCTAGAGGGATCGGCAGGAGGTGAGTCTGACACCTCGAGGCCGATCCCCCTGGCGGCACGGAGGAGCATAGCCGACAGCTCAGCGTCCATGTCAGCCGGGGCAGCAACCACGGGAGGGCGCTGGCCCGGCGAGATATCCGCCTCGCCGTCAGACTCACCCTCTGACGCAGCGACAGACATCTCTTCCTCCGGTGGAGCGTCAAAGAAGATGCTCGGCCCGGATACCGGGGAAGCATACTGCTCTGGCCACTCAACGGGGCCACGCTGGGGTGCAGACGGCCGCGGGGCTTTGGAGCCGGCGGCGCGTTCTGCACCAAAACCTTTAAGTCCCCCCTTTGCCTCGCCACGGCGGCCGAGAAGCACTGTCGGCTTAACGACGGGCCGCGGGGCACAGAGGGGAGCCGTCTCGCGAAAGAGCGGCGGTTCTTCAGCGTGACCATGGTCATGCACTCGCAATGAACGCACGAACCATCCGTGAACGCCGCCTCAGCATGCTCTAAGCCCAGGCATGTGAGGCAGCGTTCATGTCCGTCCTCGGAGGTGAGGAAACTGCCACATCCAGTAACGCACGGCCGGAAAACCATCCTGAAAAGGACGTTTCACAGCCGTGAGAAATTGCTCTTTTAGATCCCGGTCTGCCCAGGGAGGAACCGGCACTCTGTGCACTTGATGCGGTTGCTCGCTGGAGTGCAGGAGGCTTTTAATGGCCGTGAAAACGGCCTCCCGCAGGATACTGCTGACGGCTGCCAAACACTCTTTTAGAAAGTTTCTTATAGGTGGCAGCAAGTCAGCAGAGAAGAGAAGAGCTCGGCAGGAACGTGAAGTTTTTCCTTTCAGTTTAAGGCTCGATGAGACGGCTCTGAAAGCAAAAGTCTAACTGAGTGATGCGCGCGGCCATCTTATATACCCATATGTACGGGGCGTGGCCGGCGCGCGCGTCCACTCGCCAATTTGCAATTGGCCTTTTTATATAAGGCTCAGAGATGATCGGTCTCTCAAGCGAGATCCCATGTAACGTTGAAGTGATTCGACTGAAGGGGAATGACGAGTTAAATTTATTCACTTATTCCTTGGCTTCCATAGTCATTTTCTGCTACCAGATAAGGTCCGCCCACAAACAACAGCATCACTGTTTGCAAACACTGAATTGGTCTATAGAGTAGTAATTGCATCCTTCAAAAAGAATTCTGCCCTTTATCATACATCATACAGGGCCATACTCTGGAAAAAAAACAAAAAAAAAAAACATCTACGAACCCTGAAGGAGTGAATTTGGCACAGAAATAGTCCATCATACGTCCAACTCGTTTTTTGAGACTTGAGGTCATGTTTAGCATGAGAATCCAACTCTTTAACAGTGTAAATAAGAATGCATGGAATAGCATTAGACATCCCTTTTAAATGATCACCATTACATTTATTATTATATTTAATATTTTTATTTAGAGGAATAGTTTCAAAACTGAAAATTTGCTGGGAATTTATTCAATCTCAATCTCAATCTAATGTTTTGTGAATTGAAAAGCTGTGTTTAAATTTTAACTTTAAACTGTTGCTTTTGGCCAATATACTGTATAAGTCCATAATCTATAATAATGCTTCCTCCAGTGAAAAACGCCATCCCCTATTGTCCTCTGACTTAAAGCCAGCATATTTATTTAGAACTGTTTTATTTCTCTCCTGATTCAGACTAGACAACCTTTTCACCGGAGAAAGCAATATTTTGGATAGAGGGCTTGTTTGTAGCTAAAAACATCTTGATCTTGACATCTGGAGTCGTGTTGATTACTTGTGAATTATTTTGATGTTTTATCAGCTGTCTAAACTCTCATTCTGACGGCACCCATTCACTGCTGAGGAAATGACATAATGCTAAATTTCTCCAAATCTGTTTCAACGAAGAAACAAGCTCATTTACATTTTTATTTTTGGGTGAACTAATCCTTTAATCACATGTGTTATATAGCTAAAATGTTACATTTAATAATTTTGTCCAATACATGCAAATACCAAAGTGTTTCGATGGCTGTGTGGTTAAATGCCACAGCATTTCCCTTGTGAGACTGGGATGTTTCATGATTAATTGAAACAGAGTATTTAAATTGTGAGGAGTTAAGGATTCATACTTAGACAACCATTAAATCTGATCTTTAAAGGAACCGTATGTAGGATTGTGGCCAAAACTGGTACTGCAATCACTTTCAAAATACTGTAGAACGGTGTATCCCCTCCCTCTCCCCCCTGACTCGAGGTTGCCAGCTAAGCTACAGGAGTAGGCTGCTACAAGGAGCTTCCAATGGCAAGTGACGAGTCCTACACAGTAATTTGTTTTTCTTCTGTTAATTATGTTTATGCTACACGAGATGTTTTGCGAAGTAATTATGTATCGCAAAAATTTACAGATGGCGATTAGCCAAATATTTCGTAAAGATGTACTGTAATACCACATTTCAGTCGGAACATAGATTGTTTTCATACCCTGCTAGTGGTGCGATATAAAGCTTTTTATGAACGCATTTAGCACGGGCGACCGTGGAAAATCCACTGTGTACGGAAGCAAAGTTAGCCAAACATAGATGAATTTTACCTGTCCAGGAGAAAATTAGCAACGTTGGCATCTGTCTTCAAATTCTTCTCCGTTTTCAGCCATTTCCATCTTTCAAAGGCATCTCCTATACAAATCCTTGTTTTATTTCGGACTTTGTCACGACGTATTTCGGATTCATAACGAGGTCTTTTAGGTTTCGTAACGTTATACATGTTTTATCCGACACGTTCATAGCTGCAGCTGGAACAGAGCTGGCAACCCGGATGACAAAACTCTACTGACTTCGTGATTGGTAGATAGCTGGAGGGTGGCACCTCAGACCAAAACACAAATTGACAACAATAACATCAGTCGTGGGCTGCAACTTTCACTTTTAAATGACAATATCCTGGTGGGTCCACTGTTGTCAGTGATATAAGTATTTGAAATGAACATGATTTCTTAATGTCTAGTGACACGGCAGGGCCATTTTATGTTTAACTGACATACATTTCTTACATACGGTTCCTTTAAATACGAAGTTCTAGTAGCATTTATAGACATTTTCTACTTTCTCTGTGGTAGTTCAGCAATCAGAGAGTTCTGTTTTCAACTGAAATAAATCTGGCAGTTGAAATAGATTGTGTGGAATTGGGCATGTCAGTATCGTTTCATGACACCCTTGTAAAATCCACGGCTCCTAAATCAATAACACCAGATGAGGAAGGTGTTTCATTACTCACAAGAAAACAATGTCACTTATTATAATAACATGACACGATCCTAATTGGGATGTGGAAATTATTTGGGAGTGTTGTTTGTTAGTTGGGAAATCCTAGTCTCTGCACACTAACGTTAGCTCTCTCTTTTTGTAGACTGGAGAGAGTTCACGGCCGCAATAGGAAATCAAATATGAGTTCTAGATTTTGCCGGGGAAGGGGGGAGAATTGTAAAGAGGTAATCCAGTTTTTGCGACAGAGAATGAAAACGATCATTCAGCTTCAATCCCGGTAATCCCCTGAAATAACGAGCTTATGTACCAAAGCTTCCATAATTTTATCTGGAATCTTTCATACAGTGGCATTAGAATGACATCAAAGCTGGACCAGTAATTCACGGCCAGCAAATCAATAGACAGATGAGCCGTATTCATTCTTAATACGCGGTAGAGTGCAGCATGGGCTGAAGCTGGTGTCTGTGGCTCACGTAGGGTTTGCCTGAGATAACTGGTCTTGTCTGATGCTCGTATCACTTTGCTTTAAGCTCTGTATGTGAAATACATATCGTTCAAAATCTAAATTAACTTTCATTCAGCAATGAATGAAATGTAATTAAAAGGGACAGTAAAGACAGTTCTTGAGCACCAAATGAGCATATTAGGATGATTTCTGATTGAAGGATCATGTGACACTGAAAAATGGAGTAATGGCTGCTAAAAATTCAGCTTTATAATCACAAGAATAAATTATACTTTAAAATATATTAAAAGAGAAAAGATATTTTAAATTGTAATAATATTTCCAAATATTAATGTTTTACTGTATTTTTAATCAAATAAATGCAGCCTAGGTGAGACTTTTTTTGTTTAAATAAAGTGCTGCTAATTCGTATAAAGTTAAACTCTGTTGAGTTTATATTACATCACTGTGAAGGCATTTTACAGTCTGTTTTTACATTAGGGATTTAATGACTGGCTCCCTGAATGAACTGTTGACGGTGTACTGAAATTGTGTCAGGGACAATAAACTCATTTGGGGTTACAAGAATTGTAATTAGGTCTGCTGAAGCTCTGCAGTAATCCCTCTATTAATAAAGTTTTTAATTATACTTAACAGCTGAATTGGGTATATACATTGTTCCTGCTAGGATGTTTTGTTTACTGGACCGCAAGATTTGTCTCCAGAGCCTTCATTTAACAAATAATTTCCTAAATAAAGGTGCACTCAGTAATGTTTTTCTCATTAAAAAAGTTTTATACCTAAAGGAAAAAAGCACATTTGAGAAATCTTAGAATAATGTTTGCTTAGGTTAATTCTGTGAGTGGCCCCCAGTTATCATCTCAGACATAAAAATGGTTATTGTAGATTTTTCAGATGTTTAAAAACATATGAAAAAAGATCGCCAAAGGTAAAAATCATGGTAGATATATTAAGTGAATAATATATTAAGATTATTAAGTTTATCACATTGGAAATGGTCAAGTTAAAGGGTAGTTCACCCAAAAATGAAAATTCTGTCATTAATTACTCACCCTTATGTCGTTCCAAATGTTATGAATTTTAATTTTTTGGTAAACTTTTCCTTTAAGTGCATTGTGTGATACAGTATCCATTGTAATGTATGTAAAATAATATATACAGTTGAAGTCAAAAGTTTACATACACCTTTCAGAATCTGCAAAATAGTAATTAATTGACCATGTTATTTTTTTATGTAGTAGTGACCTGAATAAAATATTTCACATAAAAGACACTCAAATATAGTCCACAAAAGAAAAGAATAGTTGCACTTATAAAAATGACCCAGTTCACAAGTTTACGTATACTTGATTCTTAATACTGTGTTGTTACCTCAATGATCCACAGCTTTTTTTTTTTTTGGACTGGTGATAGTTGTTCATGAGTTCTTTGTTTGTCCTGAACAGTCCTGAAACTGCCTGATTTTTTTCAGAAAAATCCTTAAAATCCCTCAAATTCTTTGGTTTTTCAGCATTTCTGTGTATTTGAACCCTTTCCAACAATGCTTTAATGATTTTGAGATCCGTCTTTTCACACTGAGGGCAACTGAGGGACTCATATGCAGCTATTACAGAAGGTTCAATGCTCACTGATGTTTCAGAAGGAGAAACAATGCATTAGGAAAATTTTTAAAGATTAGGGTAAATGTAACTTATTTTATCTTCTGGGGAACATGTAAGTATCTTTTGTAGCTTCTGAAGGGCAGTTCTAAATGAAAAAATATTATATTTATGCAAAAAAAGAAAAATTTACTCTTCCTCATTCCGTTCAAAAGTTTACACCCCCCAGCTCTTAATGCATTGTGTTTCCTTCTGAAGCATCAGTGAGTGTTTGAATGTTCTGTAATATTTGCATGTGAGTCTCTCATTTGTCTTCAGTGTGAAAAGATGGATTAAAATCATACAGTCATTGTTGGAAAGGGTTCAAATACACAAAAATGCTGAAAAACCAAAGAATCTGTGGGACCTGAAGGATTTTCTGAAGAACAGCAGGCAGTTTAACGGTTCAGGACAAACAATGAACTATCACCAATAAAAAAAACAGCTGTGGATCATTCAGGTAACAAAACAGTATTAAGAATCAAGTGTGTGTAAACTTTTGAACAGGGTCATTTTTAAGTATTTTCTCTTGTGGACTATATGTAAACATCTTTTATGTGAAATATTTTATTCAGATCAGTACTAAATAATAAATAACATTGATTTGTATGATCCCTCTTATTTTGGTAAAAATGTAACATTTAGCAGATTCTGCACGGTGTATGTAAGATTTTGACTTCAACTGTAAATATAAAAATATATTTAAGCCACCAACAATTCAATAACAACAATTCATAATATGAAATGTATTATTAAGGCGGAGAAAACAGACTGGCCAAAAAGTAACAAAACAAAAGATCCTGTGTGAATGTGAATGTGAAAGTAATTAATAAGAAAACTTTTTGAGTTCCTTTCACAAAACATTCATTTGTGTTGCTCATTTGGTAGAGTGGCCTTTTTGTGTGACACTGGATTTGTGCATCGCTGATAAACAACATTTAGCTCTCCTATAGGAACAGATTGCAATAGCTTAGTCAGGACAAGAAAATAACAGTAAAGCAAAACAGGACAAAATGTGCTACACTTTTGGAGAAAGACAGAGGAGGAAAGGAGGTGGAGGAAGAGGGCTGTTAAAGAAGCGCTCTGCAGCATGGATGCTCTGAGGTAATTAGGCTCGGAGGAGTCAGATCCAGTCTGGCTCAAGGACACAGCCGAGCAGCACAGACATCATTTCCTCCTGCATGCTCCCACTAAAAGTTCTGCTCACTGAGGAGAGGACAGTGAGAAAGACACGCGTTCATTTTAGGGGCTGTGTGAAGGCATGTGCCTGGCTTTGCAAAAAGGGTCAGAAATAAAGGGGCAAAAAAAAGAAAGAAAAAAAAGCTGAACATGACAAAAGCTGTAATTGCAGAAATTACTATGTGGTGAACACAAATCTTATATCTCCATTCCGAGATCGTCATCGCGGTGAATCTGGTTTAGGGGCCGTTCACATGTCGCGCCGAAAAACGCGTGGAAAATGCTGAAGCGCCGCCTTCTCTTTCTTTCCAAACCCAAAGTCTTTGCCAAACCGCTCTGTAGTTTGAGCTCCAGTGGCGTCTGCCGTTGCTAAGCAGCCATGACATGCACTCTCCATAAAGACGCGGTAGTTTCAGCAAAGAATAAATGGATTTTCAGCATTAAAAATCGCTTGCAGTAGCTCTGTTATCAAATTTATTTAAAAATGTTTATTCCTGTACAGCTTTGATAAGCTGTTTCTCCACCTTGCCAGTGCTTTCAGTGTTATTAAGGGAAAGGATGAAGCTGAGTGGTTGGTTCATGTCACATGACCTGCGTTGCGCTTGCAGCATTCTGAAGAGTTGAGATGTTTTTATCTCGATTCTGATGTTTTATTCCCCGCCTTGTACGATTTGGCTTCTGCACACATTCATAATATGATCAATAAGAATGGACTACATGTAAGCTTTACCACAGACATTTGGACATCTGACTTTACTCCATGATGCACTTTTCATTTTTTCCAGGTTGACAAAATGTCAAAGCATTTTATTTTATTTAGAATTGTGGTGCCTTACACAAAAAAATAAAAACATTTTTGAAGAGTCAGGAATGTTTGCTATGATTGTTAGACCCAGATATATAATATAAATTTCATTAGTTTATCTTAGATTTTGTATTCTCCTGTGTGCACAAAATTATCATATAAAAATATGAATGTATTGGTTATCGGTATCGGTATCGGTATCGGCATCGGCCAAAAGAAGGACTTAATTATCGGCTATCGGTATCGGTTAGAATTTTTCATATCGTGCATCCCTAGATTTAATTACTGAATCATATCAGTCATTTGATTCGTTTGAACGGATGGTTCATTCGGGAATAAAGCGAGTGACTGTCTTAATGAATGGGAAATTTAATAATTTCACTAGATTCGTTTAAAAACGCACGTTCATTCATAAACGAAACACCACTGTGTTTGAATGGAGATGCGCGCAGTTGTGACTTGTTTCAGACTACTTTTGACGACGAAATAAAGCAAAATCAGGAATAGTGTTGTAGTCAGTCAATGTAAGTCACTTAATAATAACTTCTTGTTTATTTAACTGCTGTATTAAATCAATGTCTCATTTACAAACTACCTTAAAATTATTAAAAGCTGTCATCTTAGTTCGCGATATCACAAAGCTCTATTATAAACAACGACGCTCTCTTTACTGCACAATCAGTCTCTTATTTACACTCTCTATACTTTATGAAAGGATTCGTGAGATCTGTCTGTGATACGTTGCAAAAACACGTAGAAACCTTTAAATCTCCACTGAGCGCAAACACAAATATGCTGATCGTGTCAGTCGCACATGGTGCTCCTAAATATTTTTTTTACAGTCGCACGTACTAACTTTTAGTCGCAAATGCGAGTGAAATGGTTGCACTAGAGCCATGTGGCTGTAAACTAAATACTGCATGCGGCATCCGGAAGTGCAGGCTGCAAAATGCCTGCGCAGCGTTACGCATAGTGCGTAAACATTATCGAGCGCTTATCGAACTGTCATTATCGTTTTATCGGAAAAAAAAAAAACTATATCGTGATAATTATCGTTATCGAATTATCGCCCAGCCCTAATGTCTAATAAGAGCTTGATTGGCTGGTTCAGGTGTGTCTAACTGGGGTTGGAGCTTAACTCTGCAGGACACTGGCCCTTCAGGACCAAGTTTGGGCACTCCTGGCCTAAACAATCATAATAGCTTATGGAAAATGGGTATCCAATGCCTTCCCTATAATATTAGTGAAATAGCTGCTTTTATTTAAATAATCTTTATTTAAATAATAATATCATAAACTCAAGAAATACCCATGAGCAGGTAAAATGTAGAAAACAGGGCTTAAAATTGATTCATTTCAATTTATGTCATACTAACCTGAGACTATTGCTACGTCATGAAGGACTTTTCTGAACAACAGCTGTCTGTTTAACTGTTCAGGACAAAAAAAGAACTCTAACCAGTAAAAAAAACAGCAGTGGATCATTCAGGTACCAACACAGTATTAAAAATCAAGTATGTGTAAACTTTTAAACAGGGTAATTTTATGTCCCAATTCGTCTACACTGTAAAAAAATGACAATTACTATTAAATTCAAAGACTGTAAAAATGCTACAGTAAAAACCTGTTAAATGGTTAACAGTAAATTCCCCTACTATATGGTAAAAAACTGTATTGGACATTGCATTTAATTTTACGGAAGTATACCGTTTTTGGAAGTGAAAATAAAAGTAAAATTTACAGTGAGTAACTGTAAATTCACATTCCCAGAATTTACTACACTGTAAAAAGTTTTCACCAGATTCAACTTAAAAACCTAAGTTTAGCAGCTGCCTTAAGTTTTTAAGTTAAACCAGCTTAAAAGTACAAGTCATTTTAACTTATTACAATAAAAATGAGTTGATATAACTTGTAAGTTTAAATGACTTAAGTTAATTTAACTTAAAATCTTAAGGCAGCTGCTAAACTTACTTTTTAAGTTGAAACTGGTGAAAACTTTTTACAGTGTACGTTACATTTCAAATTTGATGCTTTTTTTGTTGAAATAATTGTTTCTTCGTCACTATACAGTTATTTCTTGTCAGTTTTGTACATTAGGGTTGTATATAACACCTAATGTTGTTAAATAAATGTTTATTGCATTATTTTAGTTTCATGATGGTGTTTAATGTTTGTGTGAATGACACTGTGCACATTCTATATATGTTATTATTTAAAAGCTGTTTGTGACCACAGCTTCCGTATTTTTTACCGTACATTTGATGGAATCTTTTTTACAGTGTATTTATACTATGCCTTAAAAGTATATCCACCATGTTTGTAGTTTTTTTTAAACAAACATGTTTGTAGTTCTAATCGAATCCTCAACCACAGCATAGTATGTTGTGGGCAATATAAGCCGTTGCATTAGATTGTGCACTGATCTGCAAATTGAATACGGGAATACTTTGGTATACTTTTTTTTTTTTTTAACATACTACGATTTGGGACATACTAATTCTATTTTCGAATACTATGTACAGTATGTGAATTGGGAAGCAGCATATGTCTCTGAATAGACCTCCTACTCATCCTTCCTCAGATAAAAGACAGAGAAAACAGGCAAGTTACTAAAATTGTGTTGCTGGGCTTTGTCATGCAGGTTCTTGGAAAGAATCTGCTGTTGTCCAGTCATCAAGTAGGGCCCTAATCAAGGATAAAAATGCTGTCCAGGGGGAAGTTCATACCCAAGGTGGCACAAGGTTCTTTAGTGAAAACTTTAATAATGATACTAATAATTCAAAGCTGCTTTAGGGGTTTCAGCTTTTCCTTGAAAAACACAAGTAAACCCTCAGTTGGTCTTTCATAGCTGAAGAGAATTCATATAATCATCAGTTATGCAAGTAAAAGGCACACACCAATCTTAATTTTTCTTTTTTAATTTTCCTACTTTTTAAAATTGGTTTTACTTTTTAAAGCAAGAGACAAGACAGAATGAAAATATGATTACATGAGAAATATGTTTATTTGCTCTATTATAGGCCTGTAGCCATATACAATTAGAGACAAACATGGCTATTTAATTACTTTCCAAAAAAAAAAAAAGAGAAAAGATTTCAGCTTTGTGAAATTGTGAATGTTCTAAATAAAACATCTGCATGAAATAAAAACAGCAGACGGGCTGAATGAGAATGCAAATTCACTCTCTGACAGCAGGTGGCGCTTATGAAACAGCATATATAAGCATGGATAATTTGGTCTTTACAAAGCATCTTTTTGCATCTTTACAAAGAATCATATCTCAACCGTGTTAATCAACCTTGTTACCATGTAATATACCACTATACAGTGTCTAAAGTTAGCAGGGTGGCCATGGAAGTGCTCAGTCATTTAAAAAGTTGTTTCCTCATTTGAATTCAGCCATCAAGATGCAGATCTTCATTCAGAGAGCATACAGCAGGGGCCAGCCCGGGCACATCGAAGTGCACCAAAGGGAATGTAAGCGAACACCTTGAAACTGCCTTCATTTGTCACAATCAGATTCTTGGCCCCTCTCATGCCTTTTGCATTCTGTGCAGTCGGGGCGACAAGCTCGCGGGGACAAATCGCTTATCCCTGATTCCCAACAGCTCCGCACAACATCAATAACAGCAGTGTTTAACATAGCCCGTGCTCTCATTATCAATGACTCGTGCTGTTGGCCGCAGTCTAGACTCTTTTTCTGTGAGAGAACGTTTCACTTGTTAGAGGTGTTTTGCAATTTACTCATGCATGGAGGTTTTGTTGTCAAAAACTTTGATCTTTTGGTGTATACAGAACATTTTAGTTTTTTGTAGTTTAAACACCAAAAAATGTATTTTCCAAAATTCATTTGTCCTGTTGTCAGAAGTATGTAGTTTGGACAATGACTTGTAAACACCTTTTTTATAGCCCTGAAGTTATGTTGTGCTAATTAGTGTCCATTGAGAGAAGCTCTGCAGATGTTAATGTTTCGTGTCTGATGCATTTGTTTTTTCTATTATAATTACCTTCAGTTTTGCTGGTCACATCAGTCTGACCTCAACCGTTTGTGCGGCACATTTTAGTAATGCAAGTAACAGCCTATTTAATTCTAAGGGTCAGAGAAAGGGTAGTTACTGTCATGAAAACTAAATTATGCATAAAGAAAGTTGGATTATATCACCTTTGCTTGAGGCTTCCTTCTGGGAAGGGCTCACAATTCAACTTTTTTGGACTACTTAAGTGAGTATGTTGGAGAATATGAGCTTATCATCTTAGAGATGTTTGCTGAAAGTGTGTGTGTCAGAGAAGGGATACCTATGAATTATAAATATGCGGTTATCATATCAGATGTAAAGAGTAATCAATAGTATCACCACTAGCACTAAAGACAGTATGCAACAAATCAAGTGTATTAAAATGAAACTAGATCAGGAATCGATCTCTTTGCACATGAGAATACAGCAACATGTATTTCAGTTAGAATGATGTAACCGTGTGTTACCGTATGTTAATAATCCTGGCACTCCCAAGCTTTTGAACGGCATAGACTGACCAGTGTTTCTCTCTATCAGTCCAAAACATGGCTCAGGAGGGGTCAGTAAAAGCCTCCTTTAGTGAACTGATGTGTTTTTGTAAGATAAATATCCATATTTAAAATGTAAGGATCAGTTTAATCTAGCATGCACAGTGGTGCACAGAACCTACTGCTTTGGGAAGGGGCGTGGCAGTGCTGAAACGCACTCTAAGCTGCTCGCCAATCGCAACGCAGTGGGACTGCTAACCAATCACAACACATTTTGTTTTTCGGAAGGCGGAACTTGATCATACCTGGTACTAATCGAGCCATTTGTGCCAGCCTGGGGAGAAAGCTATTGTAATAATGTAAATAATGTGAAAAATAATGCATTTTTCAAACCACCAAGCATGAGAGCATGTTCTACTGCACCCCTAAAACAAAACAAAGACTTTGTAAAAGAGCATAATAGGACCCCTTTAAAGATGTTTGTTCATGTGTTTAGAGGCTTTGCTCTAAAGGTGGGTGACTGTTTTTCTGACACTGGGTCTTTAGAAACCCTTAGAGAGAACTAGCTTGGCCCTGTGATTTATCTCATGCACAAATGCCATATAATCTTTGTGCATGTGCTAGAAAACCCAATGGTGACAGCCAAAAATCTGCAGGCAATATAAGAAGAACACTGAATTGAGTTTATTAAATGTTACCATGGAGAAACACTATGAAAAGATTGCTGTGTTTATCAGTGTGTAGCTGGTTAGGGATTGCTAGAGAGCATTAGGAACATTTTATAGCATGCTTGCTTGCTTGCTACTAGCCTGCTTGTAATACAAAAAAAAATGGCTGGGTGGGGTTTTTGTGATCTGAAACTCCAGCAAAAAGTTAGTGGTCATGACATTGATCCAGAACAACAGAATCAGTCACAAACACAGTGGCTGAAACCAAAGAAATTGCTAATTTCAAAATGGCCATGTTAGAGTCCTGACCCTTCAGTCTTATTAAAAAACTCAGTGGCATGATGTGGGGTGAACCATTCAAGCCAGACGTACCAAAATATGGAAAATAAAATAGATTGTTTTGAAGGGAAATTTGGTAAAATGTTGAGGCTTTTTGAGGGAAATTGGGCAAAAAAGCTCATTTCTGCACAGAGCTAATAAATCTCTATGAAATGCTGCTTTTGAAGCTAAACGCAGGCATTTAAATGGACAGACTAATGGATGAAACCTGCTATGATTACTTTTAAAGCATAAATTTTAAGTCAACAATAGGTCTACGTAATATTCACGTATGCAGTTTCACGAGTTCACGCTTACATATGATTAGCCGGGGTATGGTATTGCGTGATTGGCGTGCTGTCCGGAGAAAAGGCTCCGAGCTCGGGAGCGTCCCGAGCCCAGAGAACCCCCCATGGGAGTAGCGAGAACTCGGAGTGCGGAGTCGGGGTGGTGGAGGGATACTGATGAACCGTCGGGTGAATAGAGGTGAGTCGGCTGTATTTGTACTTATGGCATTGATTGGCTTGAGTGGGTTCCTCTTGTGATGTTTACGCTAAGTATCTGACGCGCTCCTCCCGAACTTTGTTAGTGAAACATCATTCATAGAGAACATATTTAGTCCTACAGTTACAGCATGAAATACTATTTAAACCTATAATATTTTACATTTACATGTTTTATCTCACAATTCTGACTTTATTTCTTGCAAATGCAAGTTTATATCTCGTATTTTGGACTTTATAACGCAATTTAACTCAACAATAGCGAGTTTGCCCATTGTAAGAGGAGAAAAAGTCAGAAGTGTGGGATATAAACTCAAAATAGAGAATGATGAGTTGATTTTTCTTATCAGAATTGCGAGATATAATCTCGGAATTGCACAAATGAAGTCAGAATTTTGAAATATAAACTCAAATTTACCTTTTTTATTGTTTTATTCCATGGTTTCCATAGACTGCGACTGATGGGCATCATCACTTCTTGCAAACATTGAATTCATCTATGATCAGATTGGGTAGACCTGCAAACTTTACATTTTCATACAGATTAAATCGTGGGTTGTATATTTTCTCACAATTAAATATTTTTTACATGGATACCTGCACCTTTACGTATACTTATGCCCCCTTGCCATTTAAAGATGTCCCCAGATAGCGGTTTTGTCAGATTTATTCAACTTCCGAGGAATCCCAAACTGTAGCAAAGTAAAGCCGCACATACAAACACACCCCTCCCAATCGGTGGGGTGGAGATTAGCCCCTTCCAAGCGCTCTGCTGTTCCACAGATTTGCCAGGAAACAGAGACACGAGGCTGAGCCGCAGATCTCAGATTAAACCTCCTTTATCCTTCTATTCTCTCTCTGTGTGTACCAGTCTGGACTGGTGGTTTGATAACACAAAAAAGGCTGTAAGCAAAGATATTGATTCTCACGCTGACACAGTGCTTCTAATACAGTCCATGCAAATACTCAGCTTTGTGGTGATGCCGTGTGAAGCTAAACTCAATCAGAGGAAGTGCCTGCTGCTCTGTGAAATGTGCAACATTCATTTTCCTGCCTTGACCTCAGTGGGCCTAAACGACCAGTGAGGTAATTACATTCACATTCCCGCACAACAAATTATGGCTTCGAGATATCATTAAAAGACCCAATGAAATTAAAATCGGAGTTCTGTGGCTGGTAGTCTACAGTATATCTGTTAGCTTTGAGGCTGTCTATATGCATGTGTACTCTCTAATTGTTAATGTAAAATTCAACAAAAAACAACTTTTTAAAAAATATATAAACATTTAAAAATGACAGTCTCCTTTTTTGGATAAATCTGCAGACAGTCGCTGTGACTTAAAGGGATGGTTCACCCAAAAATAAAAGTTTGGTCATTAATTACTCTCCCTCATGTCGTTCCAAACCCATAAGACGTTTGTTCATCTTCAGAACACAATATTTATGATGAAATCCAAGAGCTTTCTGACCCTGCTTAGACAGCAACAAATTGACTTGTTCAAGGCCCAGAAATGTAGTAAGGACATTGTTAAAATAGTCCATGTGACATCAGCGGTTCAACCTTAATTTTATGACAAAGTTTCACGAGTTCCCTCTTACGGATAATAAACTGAGCGAAAGGTTGTGCGTATTTGGCGTGCTGTCCGGGAGAGGGCCTCGAGCTCGGTGGTAATTCCCGAGCCCGGGGCTCTCCCCCACCCAGGGGGAGGGGTCCAAGCTCAGCACTGGCCCGAACCCTATAAGCGCTCCCCCCCAAGGGCAGAAGGTGAGGAGACGGGGTGGAGGAGGGGCGTTAACAAGACAAGAGATGATGAAGGTAGGAATATTGTGATATTTATAGGGATTTTTTTGGTGTTGATTGGATATGGAGAGTAATTGCTAAGGGTGAATCGGCCGTGTTAATTATCTGTGCGAGCTCCTCCCGAAACTTGTTAATAAAACATCACTTCACGAGTTCCCTCTTACGGATAATAAACTGAGCGAAAGGTTGTGCGTATTTGGCGTGCTGTCCGGGAGAGGGCCTCGAGCTCGGTGGTAATTCCTGAGCCCGGGGGAGGGGTCCGAGCTCAGCACTGGCCCGAACCCTATAAGCGCTCCCCAAAAGGCTTGTAATTACTTGCAGGACAGCAGCCAAACAGCACCCCAAAAAAGGCTTGGACTTAATGGATGCTGGACGTTCGCTGTAGTTGCGGCGTTGGTGCGTGGATGGAGATGAGGGAGGAGCTCCTGCGGGTATTGCTAGGGTAAAATAGGAAAATTCCTATGGAAAGGTGACTGCTGCAGGAGTGGGGCACTTTAAAAAGGTGGATGATGCTCCTGCGGGAGCTGAAGCTGCTGCTGAAGTGCAGGGGAGAAGGTTAGGGGCTTCTGCGGGAGCAGATTTTTGCGTAAGCAGGCTCTGCTGCAGCAGAGGGAGTTTGATAGTAGAGGCTCCAGCAGGAGCGAACGCTGCTGCTGCAGTGTAGGAAGGAGGCTGAAGGCTCCTGCGGGAGCTGGCACTGCGGTGCAGGGATGAGGGCTAGAGGCTTCTGCGGAAGCGGGCTCTGCTGCGGCAGAGGGAGGTTAAAAATAGAGGCTCTGACAGGAGCGAGTGCTGCTGCTGAAATGTTGGAAGAAGGCTAGGGGCTCTTGCGGGAGCTGGCACTGCGGTGCGGGGAGGAGGGCTAGATGCTTCTGTGGAAGCGGGTTCTGCTGCGGCCGAGAAAGGTTATAAATAGAGGCTCTGGCGGGAGCGAACGCTGCTGCTGCAGTGTGGGAAGAAGGCTAGGGGCTCCTGCGGGAGCTGGCACTGCGGTGTGGGGAAGGGGGATAGAGGCTTCTGCGGAAGCGGGCTCTGCTGCGGCAGAGAAAGGTTATAAATAGAGGCTCCGGCGGGAGCGAACGCTGCTGCTGCAGTGTGGGAAGAAGGCTAGCGGCTCCTGCGGGAGCTGGCACTGCGGTGCGGGGAAGAAGGCTAGAGGCTTCTGCGGAAACGGGCTCTGCTGCGGCAGAGAAAGGTTATAAATAGAGGCTCCTATAAATAGAACGCTGCTGCTGCAGTGGGATGCTGTGGGATGCTGACGAGGGGCTGTGTGAATAGTGCGGGTGGATGGGGAATGGACTGAGATAATTGCTTTAGCTGATTAGTGTCTGGTGGGCTTCTTTGATGTGGGAGCGGTCTGATCGAATATAGCTCTTGAAAGCTTCTGACGACCAGCGACCGAGTGTTTGGATTTGCTGCTGGGAGAGGCCTTTTTGGGCTGCTGTTGTTGCTGCGCCAATTTGAAAAGAATGGCTGGAGAAGTCGTCAGCTGGGATGCCAGATAGGAGTAAGACGGACTTAAGGTGCTTCTGAAACCAAAAACGGGTGACGGGACGGTTGGAGTCATCTGTAAAAAGGGGGTCAGATGGGTTTTTTGATTGTGATTTCCTGATCTGGAGGAAAGCTAGGAGGGTTTGAAAAGGCTGGATGGGCGACTGGAGGTTGAAGATGTAAACAAAGTGGCCTCTCTTTGACTGGTCTGTTTTGCTTTGTTTAATTAAATAGGAAATGGCTTCATTGCCTAATGCTGCTAGATCGGAAATGGTTGGGTGGATGGCTGGGTTGAAGCTAGATGTGATGGCGAGCTCAGAGCATCTGAGGAAGCCGAAAAAAGCCAGGATAAACATAGCGTCTAGCGTACGGGCGGTGTGGATGGATTGGTAACCTTTGCTGAGGGTGGAAATGCACTTGGATAGTATTTTCTGCCTTATAGGTTGGCGGGTGTCTGGGCGGGTGGGGTGGGTTTTTTGTATACCTTTAATGAATAGGGCTGTCTGGCAATTGGTGATTTGGGTCGAAGGTGAGCCGTATAGAAGTTTATGAAAAAATTGGATCCCACTAAGGTATCCTTTAATGGAGCTGACTTGGAGGTTTTTGATGGCGTTAAGATAGGAGATGAAGGAGGTGATAGCTAGCAAGGAAAAGTCGGGAAACAATAGCTTGTAAGCCGCGTGAAATGTTTTGAAACATTTCCATGCTGTTAGGTAGGACTGGAGGGTTCTGGGGGAAACGGCTTGGAGAATGGAATTGAGGGAAGCTTCGAGGAGGGGTCTCAGGGGGTGGTTTATGGGAATATCAGCTCTGAATAGGGAGGTACTGGGGTCGGGAGTGGGTCCACCTCCGGCGCCAAGGATCTGAATTTCTGGAAGGAAAAACGAGAAAGAGAGTCAGCTATTTGATTTTTTGATCCAGGAATGTGTTTTGCAGTGATAATGAATTGGTCACAAGCCGAAATCCAAATCAGGCGTCTTAACAAAGGCATTAGAGTAGGAGAATGGGAGCGGCCTTTGTTGACGCAATGCACAGTAGCTTCGTTGTCACAATGGACAAGGATGCTAGTGGCAGACCATTCTTTACCCCATAGAAAGGCTGCAACGACTAAAGGATATAGCTCAAATAGCGCTGAGGATGATAGCTGGAGCGGCAAATCAGCTAGCTGGGGGGGCCATGTGGATGCAAACCAGCGGCCTTGGAAGAAACCACCAAAACCGATGGAGGGGGCGGCATCTGTAAACAGTTGGATATCAATTGGGGAAGAAATCAGGTTATTATAGAAGAAGGATAATCTGTTCTATTGTTTGAGGAAGGATATCCATAAACTGAGCTCGTTGCGGCATGGGTCAGTTAGGGATATTTGGTCCTCTAGGGCGTGGGCGGAAGATGCGAGTGAAAGCAGGTGGGAGATGAAGGGGCGGCCTTGCGGGATGATGCGCATTGCGAAATTTAAATGGCCTAAAACGGACAGAAGCTCGCGCTTGGAGCAGCTTGGATTGGCTAGGAGAGAGGAAGTAACCAGTATGGTTCTATCGATTTTTTCTTTGGGTAGAGAGGCCTGGAATTTTTGGGAATCCAAGTTGATGCCCAAAAATTCGATAGAAGTGCTAGGGCCTAAGGTTTTGTCTTGGGCGACGGGAATCCCGAGCTCTGCGAAAAGCTTTTGGGTAGTCAAAAGATGTGCGGCTGGGACGGAGTCGGGGGGCGAGATGATCAAAAAGTCGTCTAGGAGATGAACTAAAAACGGTATGTCATGGTTGTTGGAGAGGATCCAGCAAATTGCCTCTGACAACATGTCAAAAATTTTGGGGCTGCTTCTGCAGTCGAAGGTGAGGCGGACGGCGAAGTAATATTTATCCTGCCAGCGGATGCCGAATAGGTGCCAAAAATCTGGGTGGATGGGCATGACTTTAAAGGCGGAGGTGATGTCGACTTTGGCCAGCCAAGCACCGCGACCTGCTTTTTTAATCAGGGTAATGGCTTGGTCGATGTCGTGGTAGTGAAGAGAAAATTCGTCGAACGGGATGAGGCTATTAATGCTCGGAAACAGGGAATTATGTGGGGACGACAGATCGATTATTAACCGTTTTTTACCTGAAAATTTTCTGGTAGCTATGCCGATAGGGCTGACCCGAAAAACACTGAAGGGAGGAATGGAGAAAGGGCCAATCATGAAGTTCGCTTCTAATTCTTTTTTAATTAGGAGGTCGACTGATTCGGGTTCGGCAAAAGCCGACTGGAGATTGGGACAGATAAAGCTTTCGGAAGGGAGACTTTCGACACCGGGGTGAAAGCCGTGTGAGAGACCTGTTAGAATATAATCTGTAAACTGAGAATCAGGATGATGAAGCAATTCTTCAGACAGACGAGAAACATTTACAGGAGTCGATAAATATTGTTTGGAATTTTTATTTGCAGCTTTTTGCACAGGACAAACCAGGCGAGCATGAGCACCACCACAAAAATTGCAGACCTGCATGAACCGGCAGCGTTGCCTTGTGCACCTGCCGTTGTTGAAGCTGGCGCATATCTGGGTGTCGGCAGAGGAAGGGCGGCGGCGAAATGAGGGAGTGGGCGTGGTGGGGGTGTCCATAAGGCGCGGGACGTAGCTGGTGGATTTAGGCTGAGAAGGTTCGGGGCAGGGGGGGATGGATGGAATTACGAAAGGGCAAATGACAGTGGAGTGATTGAACGAACGACAGACTGCGCAAGAAATATTGCGACAGCCTAAAAATACCCTGCTGTGTAATTCAGAATCTAGAGCCCCCCAATAAGGACACTGGTTCCACTGAGTGATCCGGATAGCACACTTGGCAGCAAAAATCTTGTGGTACGTGTAAAAATGAGACCCCCCGTATGATAATGCGAGCTCAGCGATAGTGAGATAATCGCTGAGCTCGCGTCTTCTGTATGGAAAGACGGCGCAAATCACTTCTAAATAGCGGGTGAATGTGATGGTGAATTCGGCGAACGATAAAATGCGTGACGGATTGCTTGAATTTTTTAAGGTGACTGAAAAATCGCCGCAATTGATTTGGCGATCAGAAGTTGGAGGAGAGATAGGAGAAAGAAGTGAAAAAAGGTCAATATCCGCACCTGATGGGATCTGGTTCCTGATGGAAATGGGCACTGGGGGTGGCATTTGGGGGAACAGGCAGGGGTGTCGCTGAGGCTAGCGAGAAAGGAGAGCGGACTTGGAGGGAAGGAAAAGTGGCTGCTGTTATTGTTTGCGGAGGCATGCTCACGCTTGGGGCGATTCCTTGGACTGATGGCAGAGAGGGGAGGAGGGGGGGAACCGCGGGCATTGAGACTTACGTCATTAGCGGCGGCACGCACGCGCTAGACGTAAACCCTGTAAAGGACGAAGGAGGGAGGAGGGGGGGAATGGCGGGCGCTGGGGCTTGCGCTGTTTGTGGAGGGATACTTGCGCTGGAGTGGGATGGCAGCGCTGCCGGCCATGGAAAGGAAAGGGGGGTGTGGTGAGGCTCAGGCTGTAGCACTCGGCGGCTTGAAGAAGCTGTGGAGTTGCGATTGAGGCCGTGAGCGGCGTGCTGGCGTTCGGCTGAACGCAGAAGGGGGCGGGGGCTGGCGGCCTCGCCGACCGGGAACCCGTCCCTGCGGCACTTGGCGGATTGATCTGGCCGAGCGTAGGGAGTAGAGCGGCGCCCGCTCGTTCTGTCCGCCTTGGATGGAGGGGTAAGGCTGGAGGATTCGCCCAGTCGGAGCGAAGCGTGCAGATCGAGGAGGTCTGCTTTGGTAGCCCGGCGCGGGAAGATGACGCCGGCGCTAGTGAGCGCTTGCCGCAGTCCCGCCACGGTCCATTTCCCCGTAGCTGGGGCGCAAGAGAGGGCTGAGGCGTAGGAAGACGCTGGGGAAGGTGGTGGACGCCTGGAGGGTGCTGGTGATGGCGTGGGTTGGCGTCGACGGGTATGAGCGGCGGCGGCGCGAGAAGGCCTGCGGCCCCGTGATGCAGCCGCGGGCTCAGTTGGAGGAGCCTGCAGGGCGGTGGTGGCTTGAGTTGCGGGAACTGGTGCCTCTTCGAAGGCGTTATCCTCTGGATAGAGGTCGATCTCGGACATGTTTGCGGTGGTTGGATGGGCCATAGCATTAACAAGACAAGAGATGATGAAGGTAGAAATATTGTGATATTTATAGGGATTTTTTTGGTGTTGATTGGATATGGAGAGTAATTGCTAAGGGTGAATCTGCCGTGTTAATTATCTGTGCGAGCTCCTCCCGAAACTTGTTAATAAAACATCACTAAGTACTGCAGTTTAATATTTCTTTCATAAAACAGTTAAGTATTTAACTTATTACCTTATAATCTTTCATTAAAAAAGCAAAGCATCACACTGTATTTCATGTTCAGATTCTGCGAACAGTAAAACCAGCCTTCTTTGATTTGATTGGCCATCTCAATTATCTCAACGTTGATGAGCGCTGTTAGACCTCTGAGGCAGACCAGCCTAAAAATGTAACTATTTAAATTTGCTGTCATCCTAATAGTACAGACAGCAGAGCGTAATGGAGTGTAGCACAGCAGCATCAGGAATATCAAGAATTTGGTGCACACTATGTTTCTATGGTGGTTCCTGCCCTCCATTTGATTGTCTGAAATATCATATTTCATGAGAAAGAAACAAATTTGTTTAACTGTGTGTTTAAGTGTGCAGTTATTTATAAATATATATATATTTTAAAGTAGAACATTACACCGTATTGACAAAAATGCCAGGTTTTATATTCATGGTGGATAGAAGTAGGGATTTGGATTTGTTGGCCTATATTATAAAAACTGATTCATTTCCAGTTCCTTTGAAAACTCTAAGATGAATTGTGTCTCTAAAAACAGATTGGTGGTGTGCAGGTGTTGAGAGCCTAGAACCAACAACATGTCATCACCATGTATTGAGTGCTTTTCTGTGTTTCACACAAAAAGCAGACTTGTCATTTCCTCTCAAAAGGAGCACAGTTCTGTATGTATATAGCATGTCCTGCAGGCTTTTAGTCTTATTTTTTTCTGTTCTCCTCAGATTTGGAGTATACAAACTTGCATTATTATCTTTACCTACTGACAAACATGCAGTTGCTTTAAAAGGCGCTTAAAGGGACAGTTCACCCACTTTGATTTTGATCACTTTTGATATTGATTTTATATTGTAAAGACAAGAAGAAAACATTTTTTCATAATATCTACTTTCGAGTTTCACAGAAGAAGTCTACCTGATCTCATGACGAAAATGTATCTGTGGGAACTACACAAAGTACGTATCAGTGAGTTTTCAAAAGAAATGAACACTAGAGGTACACAGTTATGATTACAGCTTCATATGTTTCGTTTTCCGGAGGTAACAAGCTTGCTCGATAGCTCAGCCGGCACGGAATTGGATGCGGGATCCTTGGGTACGAAATCCCGTGAAAAACATGACTCACGATGAAAGAGCTGAAAGATGAGAGATCAAAAAACAAGCTAAAACGGCATGCTTTTTTATGTCACATTTGCTCAGATCAGATGTGGTGTAGTGCACATGGTAAGTTATTTTAAAACATCACATGTTTCAAGTCAGAACTGCGGTGACACGTAGAAAACAAACGTCACAATAAACGTACCATATGTATGTTGATCTGTTCTGGGGCAAAAAACTGAACACTCGTTTAGCACCACTCAGAGAATATTTCACACTGAATATGTCATGAAACGTACATGGCGGTACGCATTTCTCATCTTGTGAAAAAGTTTCAGGTGCGTTTTTGTCATGAGATCAGGTCGGAAGAAATGTTTAAGACGCCATGAGAGTAAGTAAACATGGACAAAATTGTCATTTTTTGGTCGAACTATTCCTTTAACAAAGACTTAAAGCTGTAGGAGTCAAAGATTTTCAGCCCAGCTAAGAAAAAAAGGTGCCTGGCCTTGTGTTCCGCTGGTTAATTTAGTCAGCAAGCTGGTGTAGTGGCAAAAAACCAGCAAACTAGAGCAGACTAGCTAAGAATAGCAAGCTTAGACTGATTTTGGTGTTTTTTCCAGCCGGGAAAGAGTACCCGATTCAACTTTATGTGCTGTGAACAGTGATGCAGTTGTCGTGGTGCACCTGGGTCGAAGGGTAGGCTTTTCTTGCTGCATTGTAGCTGCCAGCGAGTGCCATTTTCAGTATGCGCACCATGTCAACTACCCCAATGCCAGCTTCCTGACAATTAAATGAAGGGCCGCTCGTTCCTCTTGTTTCTTCCCAGGTGACATGCCGTCCCCATTCCGTCACTATCAAAGAGACAGAAGGAGATTCAGAGAGTCTGGAAAACGGTCCATTATGGTCTGCCAGAGGGAGTACAGGGACCATTAGGGAATGATATCCGTTACAAATAATGCATGTTTCCAGGCTCTCGCTCCATTCTGTCAAGAGCGACAACGGGAGAAGATTGCAGAGCAGCAGAGACGAGCACATTACTGTTTTAGTGTAAGACTACAGAAAAGAAAGCGACAAGCGCATGTTGGGTACATTTGTGTCCACAATTCAGTCGATCTGCATGTGTGTCAGCTTCGTTTCATGTGGCTTGTGTCATGATTGTAGCAGATGTGCAGAGATCTATATCTATACCTTGTTGAAATATATTGTATGCTTAAATGAGTTGGAAGTATTAAACTTATAATCACATTAAACAAACCATGTTTATGTAAGCTGTGACACTTTAAAGATCACTTTGTGATGGGCACAGATTCTGTATTTTCTCATGGTTTGTGTCATTTGCCAGATGGCTCGTTAGATTTGTTATGCCATTTTAAACTGCTATAAAGAGGATAAGTATGAGTAGGAAATAAAACCCCTTCAGTGAGCTTGGAGTTTAATAGCAAAACGTAAGTCTCTTTTGGTTATTAAATATCATTCAGTTTTAAGACATTAATGAGAATATAATAGAAGGGCTAAATTGCTTTGGAAATGGTGCAATAAACAATTTCCTTGATAACTGGGGAAAGTAGTTGGCAGCCTGATAAAACAACATTTGAAATAAACACACACACACACATGCTTAATATTTGTATAGAGACTGTAATGCATTTCTTTGGATAGAAAGTTCAAAAGAATGTAATTTATTTAAACCGAAATCTTTAATAACATTTTTATAACCTCTGTAATTTTATAACCCCAAACTTTTGAATGCTAGTCAATATTTCACTTTATTACTGCACAACAGTAAAACTTTTCCCACTCTAAAAAATGCTACGTTAAAAACAACTCAACTTGGGTTATTCGGCATATTATTGAACAGAACACATGCTTATTTTGACCCAGCTGGTTGGGTTAAATGTTTTTATGCAACATGCGGGGGTATTTTATTTAAATTAAAAAGTATTATATTGCTGGCTTAAAATGAGCTGGAAATTAAAAATCACACAGAATTATAGAGGCAACAGCAATAATCAAAAGATGAAGATTTATTTTTAAACAAGAACACCCATGATACACCCATACAGCATAGTTTACAATATTGCATGCATTTAAACTCGTTTAACAAGCATTTGAAATAAAAAATGTAACATTTTAAAGTAGCATTGTAATTTAAGTGTATTCAACCATTGTCTGTAATCCCTTCTCACCAAAATAGTGCTGGTTCTCATGGGCAGCTGTTCGCCGAGGAACTACAGACCTCAGACTGCCGCCTCGTGTTTCACTCGTATTTGAAAGATGTCGTGACTGACTCCATAACCTGCCCAAAAACAAACAGTACTGAGATTAGAAAACATCACATTTTAACATAAAATTAAATTAAAGATAGTTCACCCAAAATGAAAATTTGATGTTTATCTGCTTACCCCCAGGGCATCTAAGATGTAGGTGACTTTGTTTCTCTCAGCCCGCCAGTCATATAATGGCAGTCAATGGGCACCAAATATTTGAGAGTAAAAACAACATACACAGACAAAACCAAATTAAACCCTGCGTCTCATGACGATAAATTGAGGTCTTAAGACACAAAACATTTGGTCTGTGCAAGAAACTGAACAGTATTTATATAATTATTTACCTCTGATCCACTGCAACGTTCAACTGTCCTGAACGTGTTCACAACAGCCGGCGCTTGACGTGTCAAAGTTGTCATGCGTATACGTCACTCATTGTTTACACAGTGCACAGTGGCTACTCAAAATCGTAATTACTTGTGCTTATCCTGATTCTGGCAACCGACTAAAAACTAAAAGATTACATTTCCTTGTGCAAACTCATCCGGGAGTGTTGACCTTTCACTGACTACTATGCCAGAGCACGTTGACGCGTCACGCGCTGGCTGTTGGAAACGTGCTCAATACAGTTGAAAGTTGCGGTGAATCAGAGGTAAATAATGATATAAATAGTGTTCAGTTTCTTGCACAGACCTATCGTTTTGTGTCTTAGGACCTCAATGTAACGACACAAGCCGCAGGCTTTAATTTGGTTTTGTCTGTGTATGTTTTTTTTACTCTCAAAGATTTGGTGCCCATTGACTGCCATTATATGACTGACAGACTGCAACGGTTTGAGTTAAAAATCTTTGTTTGTGTTTTACTGAAGAAACAAAGTCACCTACATCTTGGATGTCCTGGAGGTAAGCAGATAAAAATCAAATTGTCATTTTTGGGCAAACTATCCCTTTAAATTCAGTATTATAACGAATAAAATCAATTTATGTTACGCAAAGCTAAAGGCGTTTCCATCATGCAAAACGAACACTGCTGATGCAGCTGACTGACATCTCGTCCTTGTATGTCCGTTAATTAAATAAACCTTTATTCCACTAAAGAAGTGCACCAAATCAGCTGCGCTGAAAACCGTTTTCTCCTGTAGAGGATGCAAAAAGCCTGCACTCTGACTGCAACTCAGAAGCTGGGTTGTTTCGTTGGAGACAGGTTCAACTCAGCGGTTGGGTAGAAAACATAACCCAATATTTAATAACCCAATAAAAATGACCCAGCAGCTTATTTACAGAAAAACTACACAGCACCTGGGTAAAAACTAATAAAAATCCAATAACAACCAAATAAAATGACCCAACAAGCTGAAAACAGCATTTGGGCTAAAAAAAAAAAAAAAAAAAAAAAAAAGAGTGCAGAAAAGCTACCCAGCACCTGAGGAAAAATATTATAAACAACCCAATAAAACGACCCTGCAGGCTGAACACAGGATTTGGGTAAAAAAAAAAAAAAATGCATTTTTTAAATGCAGAAAAACTACCCAGCACCTAGGTAAAAATATTAAAAACAACAAAATAAAATGACCCAGCAGCCTGAACCCTGCTAAAAAAATAACCCAGAATTTTTTCAGAGTGCAGAAGCTTTTGGCGCTAAATTAACCATGTAATGATATGATAATTCAAATGCACTAAAGAAGAACCGTTTTGTCAGGATTTCTGATCAACATTTATCTTTTAAGCGACATTACAACATATACAAACTTTATTATAGAGGGGAAAATGTTGTCAGTTTTCTTTTTTTGATATGGTTCCCTTTGTATCTGTGTTACAAAAAGAGCACTAATGATATTGAGAGGATGGTGAATGTCATTTCTGCTGTTAGGGCGGTATGTCTATTATAATGTCACTGGATAATGTGAAATCTTAAGTGCAGTGACTTATTTAATATGCATTACTTTGCCTTTCCCCTTGTATCCATCATCCTAAAAGTCTAAAAATCATTTTCATGTTTAGATTCTGGATGATTGTGGTGCATGTTATGATCTTTTGTAATCTTTCATAAAAAAATAGTTATTCAGATCTATCTTACTCTGCCTCTTAAACGATGTTCTTTTTGACTGATGTCATCAATCCCCCTTCAACCACCTGTTATATAGCTTTTCATGATGCAGTCATTTTTTTGTTGTTGTATATCTGGTTTCACTTGGAAATATGTCACATTATGAATTCACATGGGATTGCCATGTCATGTTGACTCTATCTTGTCTCATTTGCCTCATACGGTTTTCTTCAGCTTCAGAAGTTCAGCAGTGAGTATAGTTGGTAATGCAGTTTCTGGCCTGAGGGATGGAGTGCTAGGAAACTGTATTGGGATTACAGCTGCCGTTTGGCCTGAGGATCCGCTAGAGGCAAGCTCAGATTTACAGAATAAAAACCTTTTGACTGCTTAACACAACATTTAGAAGAACAATGGAAATCAGGCAGCCCTAAACCATTTGACCAAGACAAAACACAAAGATTTGTTATAGACAAGCCGGACTGGGAAAAAAAACTATGTTGGAGTTGTAAAATCTGTTTTGGTTTTCTGGGAAATTCTTCGGTCAGATGCCAGAGCTTTAATTAGATTTTCACCGGAACCATTTGAAGAGATTCTTATGCAATATAATTTACAGAGAAAGGACCATTTTCCCATTTCCCTATTCAGTTTATGATGTTTTTGGCCTATGTTATTGGTAATTGGAAAGAATAACAGGAAACATTTTTGTGTCTCTTTTTTCTTTTTTATTTGTTAGGAAAATGTGTTGAACCGATCTGAGGGTGCACTATGAAAATATTTTTCAAAGTTTAATTGAATGTGTCACTTGCTGATTCTTTGTGATTATTCTTTGTAATTAAATTTCCTAGCAGTTTTAAGTGCACTGCAATTTATTGGTAGCTGAAAACAAATGATTAAACAAAGAACATTCAAATATTAAATACAGAACATTTATAGTTCACTTAAAAATGAAAAGTGTCATAATTAGTCACCCTCAAACCTGTATGAGTTTCTTTCTTCTGTTAAACACAAAAGCAGATATCTTGAAGAAGGCAATGACTTCTGTAGTATTTGTTTTCCATACTATGGAAGTCAATGTTTACAGCAACTGTTGGAATGAGATGAAGGTAAGTAAATGGTGATAAAATTGTCTTTTTTGGGTGAAATATCCCTTTAAGGGACATATATACAAAACCAATCAAAAGTTTTTGAACAGTAAGATTTTTAATGTTTTTTAAAGATGTCTCTTCTGCTCACAAAGCCTGCATTTATTTGATCCAAAGTACTTTTTTTTTTTTTACTATTTAATATAACTGTTTTCTTTTTTAATATATATATTAACATTTTATTTATTCCTGTGATCAAAGCTAAATTTTCAGCATCATACTCCATTCTTCAGTGTCACATGATCCTTCAGAAATCATTCTAATATGCTGATGCTGTTCAGGAAACATCATCATCATTATTATTATTATTATTACTATCAATATTTAAAACAGTTGAGTACATTTTTTCTGAATTTTTGATTAATAGAAAGAGCCAAACATCAGCATTTTTTTTTTTTTTAGATAAAAAGCTTTTTTAACATTATACCGTTCAAAAGTCAGTATAATTATTTTCCGGGAAATAAATTATAGAAATTAATACTTTTATTTAACATGGATGCTTTAAATTGATCAAAAGTGATGATAAAGACATTTATAATGGTACAAATGATTTCTATTTCAGATAAATGCTGTTCTTCTGAACTTTCTATTCATCAAAGAAACCTGAAAAAAATTCTACTTAGCTGTTTTCAAGATAATAATAATAATAATAAATGTTTTTAGAGCACCAAATCAGAATATTAGAATGATTTCTAAAGGATCACGAGACTGGAGTAATGATGCTTAAAAATTCAGCTTTGAAATCACAGGAATAAATTACATTTTAAAACATTCAAATAGAAAACAGTTATTTTAAATAGTAAAAATAGAAAAAAAAGTCTTCTTTAAAAAACATAAACTTTTGACTGGTAGTGTATGTGTAGAACTTTCTGAATGGCATGTGTTCCAATTCTGAAATAACTTTTTGCAGGTTGAGTTTCCATACTGACCTCCAGAATTAAGACATTGTTTAGTCTCTGATGTCTACAAGTACAACACAATGCAGTATAAAAGCCCTGAAAACTACAGAAAATATTTAAAAGTGTATGACTTCCAGGTTCTCATAACAAAACATATTTTTCAGCTGCTGTGTCTTCATGCGCAACACTTTAATTATTGCTAAAAATCTTTTTTGTTTCATTGCATTTCACTTTAAGTTGAATTTCTGCTATTAGCCTCTTTTTCTATTCTCAGACAGTACTGAAAGATCATCCTTATCCGCAGGTTTATCTCCCATAGGTCTCTGGTCCAATATAATTTCACACAGAATATCCCTGTACTGCGACAAAATGTCATATCTGATACCAATAATTAAGACGAAAGAACAGGAGACGGGTAAAATGACGGAATAAGTGATAGACGGCTGCCGAGCGGAGGAAAAGAGATAGAAGGGCGAGGAGGGGGGGTTCAGATTTGTGTGAAATACAACCGAATCAGAGGCGTGATTAATCCAGCAACCTTTAGAGGAAAGGTCTGAGGTCCCGTGGGGGAATTGATGGCTGTGAGACACAGGAAGAAAACTGAATGAGGAAAGGGCAGAAGTCAATAGAGGTGCTGAGTGCATTCTCAGCCTCAATCATAATGCTGTCACTGTGAACTGTAAATACATCAGCTTCCCTGGGTGACTGAAGAGACACATCACCCTAACCAAGAATCTTTACTGAAGTCATAATTGCAGCGGATGTGTCAGATGCCTTTGTCCACAGAAAAATCATTTTGGCCAAAACCATTAGGGCAAATTTAACATTTCAAAAGGTTTCCGATAGTTATCCATCTGTTGTACACTAATGTATAATTATAGCATGTAAAACTCTGTGAATATGTGTATACAAAACCAACAAATGAGCAAAACCACATAGATTTAGGTTATCAGGCAACATATTGGTTTTTGTCATAACATAATTAAAGAATAATTTAGGACAGACCCTTGAATTATTGAACTAAATTCACACCTAAGGTAGTGGTCAGTCTGCTTCTAGCTGTGACTGTATTACCACCTTGTCCATGCCTTAATTTTCAATAATTCAATGGTGAGAATGTGAAAATGGACAGTTCTTTGGTAAGATGTCTGGCTCTTTGAAGCCTTACCCTAGTATATGGCCCATTTTATAGAAGTGGAGCTGGAAATATCTTTAAAAAGGTCTTTTTCCACAAATTTTCATATTGTATTTTCAGAAAGTTTTGTAATATTTGACCCTTTCCTTAAATTTGTCACTACAGAAACACAGTAATATATAAATTAATAAGAAGGGTTACATTGACCTATTAAGATGTTGCTTACATGTACATTGTAAATCTATTTTCTGCTATTTTATCAAAACGTTTTCAGAGGTAAATCAATGACAATTACAGTTTTAACAATATAAGTGTGATTTATGAGATTTGTTATATTTTGAATCCATTTTTTTATTTTAAAAGGCAAAAAGTTGATTGTACTGATTTCAAAGATAAGGACCCTGCTAAAAAAACAGCTGGTGGACCAGCTAAAACCAGTTACTTCCAGCTTAAACCAGCTAAGACCAGTCAACCAGCCTAGGCTGGTTTTAGCTGTTTTTTAACTTGCATACTAAAATACTACTAAAACATACTAAAATACCAAAAATGTGCATAACTGTACAAAAAATGTGTTTATTTCCCCCAAATAAAGGATTGTGTGTTCCCTTTTGTCGCTACTGAAACAATGATAATAAAATCAGTACTGTATATAATACAATGAGTACTTTCCCTGGTGAAAAAAACAGCTAAACCAGCCTAGGCTGGTTGGCTGGTTTTAGCTGGTCAACCAGCCTGGTTTTAGCTGGTCATAGCTGGTCAGCAGGCTGGTTTTAGAGGGGTTTTGGCCACTTTTCCAGCCTGGTTAGGCTGGTCTTGGCTGGTTAGGCTGGGAAACCACCAGTTAAAACCAGCTTGACCAACCTGGCCAGGCTGGTGGACCAGCTAAAACCAGCTACTTCCAGCTTAAACCAGCTAAGACCAGCCAACCAGCCTAGGCTGGTTTTAGCCGTTTTTTCAGCAGGGTTTGAACCTAGCTCAAAGATGCTAATCAGCACATGGTTAGCTAGCACAGTTCTGAACTGTTGTACACACATACATTACATTTTATGGAATAACACCCCAAAAAACAATTGTCAGTAATGACAACAACAACAGTTTGACACAATTATGACACTAGTTTCGGTAGTGACAAATGTTCCTGTAGTGATACTTTTGAACCTAGCTCAAAGATACTAATCAGCACATGGTTAGCTAGCGCAGTTCTGAACTGAAAAAAAGTGTGCTTAATTGGAGAAAAAAGACGTTTGGTAGTAACCGTTGCATGCAAAAGTTTGGGAACCCCTTGCAGAATCTGTGAAAATGTTAATAAAAATAGTGATTATACAAAATGCATATTATTTTTTTATTTAGTACTGTCCTGCCCTGTTGAAAAAAATAGCATATGCTGGTTAGGTAGGTTTTGATGCTGGGATGCTGGATTTAGCTGGTTTATTGCTGGTCCTTTGCTGGTTGATGCTGGTCCGTAGCTGGTTATGTTGCTGGTCAAGGACCAGCATAAACCAGCAAAGGACCAGCTTAAACCAGCATCCCAGCATTAAAACCTACCTAACCAGCATATGCTGTTTTTTCAACAAGGTGGGTAAGATATTTTATGATATATATTTTTTTAAGATATTTTTTGCGATGGTTGTTCATGAGTCCCTTGTTTGTTCTGAACAGTTAAACCTGAGCACTGTTGTTCAGAAAAGCCTCAAGGTCCTGCAGATTCCAGCATCTTTTGCATATTTGAACCCTTTTCAGCAGTGACTGTAGGATTTTGAGATCCATCTTTTCACACTGAGGACAATTGGACAAGAGCTGGGAGGTGAAAACTTTTTGAATTTGAAGATCAAGGTCAATTGTACATAATTTGTCTTCCGGGAAACTAAAAGAAGTATCATCTGTTGCTTCTGAAGGGCAGTACTAAATAGAAAAAATGATATTTCAACAAAAAAATAAAAATTTGGACATCGTCATCCTGTTCAAAAGTGTTCACAGCCCCCCCCCCCCCACCCCAGCCCTTAATGCATCATGTTTCCTTCTGAACCATCAGTGAATGTTTGAACCTTTTTTAATAGTTGTGTTTGAGTCCCTCATTTGTCCTCTGTGTGAAAAGATGGATCTTAAAACCATACAGTCATTGCTGGAAAGGGTTCAAATATGCAACAAATGCTGGAAAACTGAAGAATCTGGAGTGCCTTGAGGATTTTTCTGAAGAACAGTGCTCAGTTTAACAACATGTGAACAACCTTCACAAAAAAACAAAAAAACAAAAAAAAAAAAAACAGTTGTAGATCATCCAGATAACCACACACAGTATTAAGAACCAATGGTTACCAAACCTTTGAAGGGGGTTATTTGAATAATTTTAAATTTAAATTTTTGGTCTTGTGGACTATAAGTAAACATCTTTTATGTAAAATATCTTACTCAGGACAGTACTAAATTAAAATTAACATGAATTTTGGATGATCTCTCTTATTTTCAAATTATTCATTTTTACAGATTCTGCAAGGGATTCCCAAATTTTTGCATGCAACTGTAGCTATGAGAGAGAGTGACACAAATATTTCCTGCCATTGGACTAAAACATGCACTGTTTCAGTAGTTTTTTTAACAAAAACTTTCAAGATTTACAAAGATAATATATAAAAAATATAAAAAGACATTTAAAAAGCAACAACAATGGAATAAAATGCAAAATTATTTCAATATCATTTTCATTAGTTGTAATTTACGGGTTAGGGTTCAGGACAGCCACCTCCCAAATAAATGATGATTTTATATATATTACGCTTACTGATATATTAAATATTATTGTGGGTTTCAACAGATAATAGCAAGATCTTAGTAAACATCTAAGATTTGAATACTTTTTTGTATTTTTTGTTGCGGGACAGCAGTTTACACCAATTCTGTAGAATGGCCCATATATGGCCTAGTTTGTGTGTGTGAATTTTTTGTGTTTTTCTTGTGTTCGTATGCGTGTGACATCTGTGAACATTACTGCATCTGAAGGCGAGGTTGGATATAAAAAAAAACACTCACATCTGAGTTTACGAGAAGATTTTACTGCAGAAAAGCAGATGCTAGGCAGTTGAATCAAACTGCTGTATCACTTAGAAGCGACATAATGTCTTTTGTAAGGAGTACTAAAGCAAATAGTTTTTCCTCTTTCTTAGCAGATCTCTCTTAGGCCACTTAACCAGTCACAACACTTCAAGCCACAGACAAAAGACTCTGGGCTTTTTCAAGAGCTTTTCTCATCAGTAAGAATTGCCAGGTCAAAAGAGAAAGGTAAAACTTCTGTTAGTAACAAGCATGTCGGGCGACATATATTATAGCATGTAATTGGATAGACAATAGCAGAGCGGGATTGTGTCTTTGTGGCTTAACCCTTTATAGGGCGAGGCACCATATTTGATCACTTAATCGAACATTTTCAATAGCGTCTGCCTCCTTTGTATGAGATCGTGTAAGCACATGGATTTGTCCCAGCCAATCAACAGATGTTAGTCTACGTCACGGATAGCGACACAATGGCATCTGACCAATCGGAAGTTGTCTGGGGCGCTTCAAACTTCAGCGTGCTTCCGGAATGAGAAAATGCTGATTTACGCTCCTACCTTGTCCCACAAAAACGGAGAAAGCATCGAAATGCACAATGGTAAGTCAATGAAACTCACACATTATATAGCTGAATAGTTGTGTTATATGGTGATATAGACGTTGTTTGCGTTGGATTTCTAGAAATTAGTGAACGATGTGGTATAAAAATGGTGTGATCATATTTGATCATACGCCCGTTTGTGGTAACACAACAGAATGTCCATTTTTAGACATACGCCCGGTTCAGGTAAAAGTAAGGGAAGTGATAGTTTGGCTGTTTTTATGCCTGTTTTTTGTCCACTGAATATTGCAAAGGCTTGTATAACATGATACAGTAATCCAGTGTCAAACTTAAACCATTTATTGAAATGATCAAGAAATAAACAGTGAAAAATTTGTAATTTTGGTTTTAGTACCAATAGATTGGTGTTTATTATTTCTGCTAAAATAGGTGGTACCACCAGTACTTAATGCATTTTTTTTCAGTTCTTATTATAAATTTACTATTTATGTGAATATTATATGTTTTCAGTAGATCTGCACTTTTCTGTCACAAAAAAATCAACATGGGCTTGATACTGACTCAGAAACCTTTTCTTTCGCAGCTGTCTACTCAACAATTCTATGGATAGAAGTCAGTTTTGTTGTGCCAGCTGACCCCATCTAGGGTACTGACGAGGAAGACAGCAAGATTTTTAATTTCCTAAATAAATATTCTGTTAATTTTTTGTGTTCATATATATATATATATATATATATATATATATATATATAGAATATATGTATATATATATATTTTTTTTGTGTGTGTGTGTGTAAATTGTTTCTAAATAAATATTCTATGAATATTATATATGTTTTATGTATTTATTTATGCCTTATATTTAAAATGTATACACATTTTTTTTGGGGGGGGGAAAGTTACCATAGACTGGCAAGTGACTATATATGATCACTTCATTTAACCTAATTTTCAACATAAAAACATTTAAAAAAAAATTAAGTCACAAAAGTTTAAAGGTCTTGTAATAACCTCCAATAACACTCTTGGGTTGAATTTTAGAATTTCCAAGTATTTCAATGAGTGCCCTATAAAGGGTTAATTACAGGCTATTACAACCCACAGTTCTGAAACTGACACGAGAATGGAGAGCTCTGTCTGGACTGTTTCAGTTAGCAATTGTTATTAGAAAGTACCTTTTTGTTCCTGTTTGGTGCTGTGCCTTAGAGAAATGAGAAATGTAGCAATACATCACTTGCTCACCATCAGTGGATCACAATAATCCACAAACAATCCACATCACTTCAGTCCATAAATTCATATCTTGTGAAGAAAAAAGCAATGTGTTTGTGATAAACAAATCCATCAAGATGTTTTTTTAACTTATGTATTTATGGCACTGCAATTGGTGAGCAAGTAAAATGCTAAATTTTTGAAAATGTTAACAAACTCATCTACATCTCTGATGGCCTGAGGGTAAATTAATAAAGAGTAAATTTCCAGCAACTTTCCATTTTTATATGAACTATTCCTTCAATCTTAGTACTATTTTGAAGACGAGATATTAAAGATGTGATTCTTTCACATTACACAAGGGTCCTCTTCAGTTTGAACATAATGTGTCTAGTATTAGCAGATCCTCAGAGGAGTCCAAGAATCACTCATTAATGCGCTGTGACATTTCATTTCTTCGGTCTCACCTGTTTTCACACTTCCTGTAGTTACTGCACTCTGTGAAATCTGCCGTGCTGAGCTGTGTTTGGCGTATCGCCTCTAGTCGTTGACAGCTGAGTGTTATTGAGACACATTGTTCCACTCCACGATCGCTCTCCCTGGGTTTGAAGAGCTTCACTGGGCTTCCGATTTCAGACATTTGGTAAACCTCAAGTAATCTCTAAACACATTTGCCTTGGTCTACTTTAGATGAACGGCTGGGCTATTTTTGCTTGTTGGCTGCAAACTTTCCTTAAAGAAATAGCTCAGTCAAAACTGAACAACCTCATGTTGATTACTTTTTTCTTCCAAAACAAAAGTCAGTGTTTTACTGTTTTTAAAATTACGTACACTATTGTTAAAGACCTTTTTATAAATGTAATACTTGTAATCAGCAAGTATGCATGTAACTATGGGAGCCTGTTTCTGCCACTAAATAGAAAATAAGGTAATTGTGACTTTTTATCTCACAATTCTGTCTTTTCTTAAAATTTTGAGATATAAACTCACAATTCTGAGAAATTAATTAAAATGAACTTGCAACTGTGAGTTATAAAGTCATAATTGTGAGATATAAACTGAGAACATGTCCGTCAGTTTTTCTCTCAAAATTGGACTTTATTTCTTGTTAGTTTGAGTTTATATCATGCAATTCTGAGAAAAAAGTCAGAATTGTGACTTTACATCTATGAATTCTGACTTTATAACTCCCTATCACAATTCTAACTTCATTTTTTAGAATTGCTAGATAATATCTCGCAATTCTGACTTTATAACTCACAATTGCGAGTTTATGTCATGTAGCCTAATTTTGAGAAAAAAATTTACCTCAAAATTGGACTTTATAATTTGCAATTGCAAGTTTATATTTCGCAGTTCTGAGAAAAAAAATTCAGAATTGTGGAAAAAAGTCAGAGTTGCAACTGCGAGTTTTCGCACCTGTAAGTTAATTTCACGCAATTCTGAGAGAAAAAAAGTCAGAATTGTGACTTTGTCATGCAATTCTGACATTTTTCTCAGAATTTTAAGATATAAACTCGCAATTCCGAGAAATGAATTCAGAATTGCATGATATAAACTTGCGAGTTATAAAATTGTGATTTACAGAAGTCAGAATTGTGAAAAATAAACTCTTAAGAACATATATGTCAGTTTTTTCCTCAAAATTTGACTTTATAACTTGCAATTGCAAGTTTATATTTAGCAGTTCTGAGAAAAAATGTCAGAATTGCAAAAAAAAAAAAAAAGAATTACAAGATATAACCTTATCTTATAAAAATCTTGCAATTGTGAGTTTATATCTAACAATTCTGACTTTTTTTCTTTGAATTTTAAGATATAAACTCACAATTCTGGGAAATAAATTCAGAATTGTGTGATATAAACTCACAATTGCGAGTTATAAAGTCAGAATTGTGAGATATAAACTCTAAGAACATATCAGTCTGTTTTTTCCTCAAAATCTAACTTTATAACGTGCAATTGTGAGTTTATATTTAGCAGTTCTGAAAACAAATGTCCAAATTGCAAAAAAAAAATTCAGAATTGCGAGATATAAACTTATAAACATCTTGCAATTCTGACTTTATTTCTCGCAATTGTGATTTTATATCATGCAATTCCAAGAAAAAAAAGTCAGAACTGTGACTTTATATCTCGCAATTCAGATTTTTTTTCTCAGAATTTTGAGATTTTGAGTTATTGTCAGAATTGCAAGATACAAACTCTATGAACAGCAGTTTTTATTTCTCACAGTTTTGAGTTTACATCATGCAATTCTGAGAAAAAACTCAGAATTGTGAGTTTATACAATACCAGTCAAAAGTTTGGACACACTTCCCCATTTTCTTTAATGGGGAAGTGTGTCCAAACCTTTGACTGGTAGTGTATCTCTCAATTCTGACTTTATAACTTATAACTTTTATAACAAATTGCGAGTTTATATCATGCAATTTTGAGGAAAAAAAAGTCAGTATTGTGAGAGAAAAAGTCACAATAACATTTTTTTAGTGGCAAAGGTGACTGTAAATGAAAAGTTCAGCCATGAACTCTACTTCAGTTTTAATTGGGTTATTCAATTAAATGTTCCCAGCCAATCAGATTCACATACTCCAAATGCAGTGTCCAAATGCATCCAATATATATGCATATTTCATATAATATTTGTGTGCAAAAGAGTCCGTTGTTTAAATTTAAACCAGCTACTATAATATCATGTTTTTTTCTGCATAGTAAATATCTGTCATAATGATTTAGGAAGACAGTCCATCAAATTTAAAGCTCCTAGATATTAAAAAGTTTGAAAACCCCTGAATTCATTTCTTCCTGTTACTATGAGCCAAGAGAGACAGGCAGTATATCCGTAGACATTTCCCAGTTATTCAGTAACATTTTGTAGGCAGAAATGGGTGCTTCGTGGAGCGGTTGTGGGCTATGACTCAAATACATATCATCGAGCAGAAAGAAATGAGCACAGCTCACCACAATTGCACCTGGGTTTTTCTTGGCTGAGGTAAAGGGCCGAACTGGAGCCGTTTGAGGCTAATATACTGTGACACTGATGGTGCACACCATGACCTTTTTGCAGTCGGCTTGTTCTGACACCACTTCCCGCATGTGTTTGTGTCCCTGGGACAGGCTAATGAGAGAGTGTCTGCACTCCACCCACTCTGAAAGACGAGCCGGATACAGCTGCTGCCGGCAGGGTTCTAATCACACCCTACAGCCTGACACCCCTCTATATGTGTGTGTGCGTTAAACCCTGACACGTCTCCCCGCCCACACAACATCATCATCGTGTAATGCTAGCTACTGATTTTCCCCTGACACAGTTACAAATACAAGCATCACTTTTCTATTTATACTTCCTCAACGGAGTCTTCGTAGTTTCATTTATTCCCACTTATAACTTTAAATGTAATGAGTATGAATATATTTTGGATTTTAGAATACTTTTTCCAGTCACAGATTAAATATGACTTTTTTCAACAAGTGTGCATTCAAGAGAAAGTGGCGTTACAGCGGAAGACATAAGATACACAAACATGGTGACAAACGCGTTTTGCTGTAAAGAAAACCTGATTCTTGAGAGAGTAACATATTCTCATGCTACAGTTTACACTACGATGGAACACCACTCTCTCGTGAACATGTGTTTCATTTACTTCAGAAGGTCTTTATTAAAAGAGAAGTTCACTTCCAGATCCAAAATTTACAGATAATTTACTCACCCCCTTGTTCACCTCATGTTCATGTCTTTCTTTCTTCAGTTGTAAAGAAATTATGTTTTTTGAGAAAAACATTTTAGGATTTCTCTTTATATAGTGGACTTCTATGGTGCCCCTGAGTTTGAATTTCCAAAATGCAGTTTAATGCAGCTTCAAAGGGCTCTAAACGATCCCAGCCGAGGAAGAAGGGTCTTATCTAGTGAAATGATCAGTTATTGTCTAAAAATAAGTCTAGCTCTGCGTGAATTCTCTGTATTCTGGTTCAAGACAGGGTATGTCGAAAAACTCGTCTCATTTTTCTCCTCCAACTTTGAAATTGTCCTACATCGCTGCAGAAGTATCGACCCAGTGTTTACAAAGTGAACATGCAAAGAAGATCAAACGCCCTTTACAAAAAAAGGTAAAAATGCGATGTAGGGCTATTTTGAAATTGGTGAAGAAAATGAGATGGGAGTTTTTTGGACATACCCTAACTGTCTTGAACCGGAATACACAGAGTTCACTCAAAGCTTAGTCTCAGCCTCAGACGTCACGCCCACGGAACGTTGGCTAAACGTCTGATGCATATGGTACACTTAACTGGAAACACTTCAGGAATGTCGAAGTCGTGATCTGATTAGTTGAATTTGATCGGATTTCCGGAACACGCGAGTGTCGCGTTTATTTTCGGTCCGCCGGGAAACAAAGCGCAGACTGATTTACTCGAGTTTTGCTAAAAGGTGCTTATGCAGACGCCGTTGTTGTTATACACATTTGCGACGTTCGCGTACAAATTACTGACTTACTGCTTGTTCTCCCTCTTCTTCGTTAACTTTCAATGCTGGTTATTTCAGTGACTGACTTGTTGCATGCCCGTCTGTTGTTGTGGGGGCATTTCTACGCCCCGAAACGTGACGCTGAATGAAACGAACTGTGATTGGTTGTTTTACATGTCGGTCAAACGGCCTTATGGGCGGGCCTTGGCCAATGAAAGCTGCCATGAATACCAGACCTTCAGCCGTCAGTCTGAAGGTCCGGCTACGCGAGACTACTCAAAGCTAGACAAGACAAGCATATGAGGTTAAAAAGTATATAAATTGTCTTTTTTTTTTTTGGAAAATAACCAGTCTTTTCGCTAGATAAGACCCTTTTTCCTTGGCTGGAATCATTTAGAGCCCTTTGAAGCTGCACTGAAACTGCATTTTGGAAGTTTAAACTCGCTGGCACCATAGAAATCCTCAATATGGAGAGAAATCCTGAAATGTTTTCCTCAAAAAACATAATTTCTTTACGACTGAAGAACGAAAGACATGAACATCTTGGATGACAAGGGGGTGAGTACATTTTTGTTTTTGTCTGTTTTTGTATGGAGTACTTTTATGATTAGTTTACACAGTTTTTTGGACTTCAAAATCTTGAACCCCATTCACTGCCATTATAAAGCATGTAAAGAGCCCTGAATTTTTTTTAAAATATAATTCCAATTGTATTTACCTGAAAGTCATATACATCTAGGATGGCTTGAGTGTGAGTAAATCATGGGGTAATTTTCATTTTTGGGTGAACTATCTACTCTACTGTTTTCAACCTAATAATAATGAAAGCAATAATAAAGCAAATCAGATTACTAGAATGATTTCTGAAGGATCATGTGACTGGAGTAATGATTCTAAAAAATCAGCTTTGAAATCACAGGAATAAATTACATTTAAAATATATTCAAAAAAAGAAACTGTTATTTTAAATAGTAAAAATATTTCAAATTTTTACTGCTTTTCCTATACTTTGGATCAAATAAATGCAGGCTTAGTGAGCAGAAGAGACTTTACATTACAAAACATTAAAAATCGTACTATTCAAAAACTTCTGACTGGTAGTGTAAAACAGTTGAACTTATCAGACTAGCAATAATTATGTCAAATGTTAATGATCTGTAATGTAAATCTTTGTTATAAAACCACTACATATCCAAAAATCACAGTGTGGCTTTAAATCAATCCCCAATTACTGAAAACCAGAATCTAAATTGTCAAAGGTACAATACAGTCAAAGCCCTTGAAAGCTTCAGAAGTCAGAGAAGGTGAGACAGAGGCTGTGTTCTCTATCCCGGGCGTCTGTCCTCTCTGGGGGAACATCAGAGCTGCCTCATTCACTATTCTTCCCAGCACAGAGGCAGTCGCCACCTGCTTCAGTCCCATTCTCCATCAGACCATGACTGTGCTTGGTTTCTCTCTCTTCATTAACGCATCGGCCTGCTGATAATAACACTTTGGTGGCATCTGTTCCCTCACGTGTTTTTCAAGCGTAAGCGCAAAAGAAAACAGTTGTGATTAATGTACAAGGGTTGACAGTCTAATTGACTGTGAATGTAGATCTATGGCTGTATCTTTGTCTGTTCTTCACAGCATCTGATACTGCTGTAACTTCGGTTAATAGATACCGTTACAGTCAGACAAAGTGAAGCACATTCCTGTCAAGTTGTTAATGATTCATTGAGTCATTCAGTGAGCCATTATAAATGAAGAAGTTGTTTGTCTTTGTAATCTTTAATCAAAATGATGTCACAAAATTGTCCATGTGGGCTTTTGGTTTATATTAAGCAATTGTCAAATACTGGAGCTATTTGAGCATCTTTTTATTACATTTTGATTTGCTCCCTTCCGTCTCAGACACTCACTTTTCACCATTCAGTTGATTCTCTCAATGTTTTTTCATCTTGTTTAATATTCTGTTTTGCTTGAAAAGACACTATATGTTACAGTAAAATATACAAAGCCTCACACATGCCATGCAGGGGGAATATGTTTCCATTATTTTTGAATTTGTGGCAATATTTTAATAATTTGTTCTGTTTAAGCAAATAAAAGGAGAGTTTCTCAATAATTGCAAATGGGATATGCTATTAGATTGCTATCTTAACTGTAAACACACAAGAAATTAACAATTTTTAGCTTCCATAAACTTCTGGCTTAGGTTACAAAGACACTAAATGTTTTTTGTTCTTAAATTTTATGTCATTTATTCATGTCACTATTTAACCTACAAACGTCCTCCATGCTACACTGCCGAGGACGGATGAATTGAAACATGTTTCATTTTTTCACCCTTCTGTGGCTGTCCTCCAGCTTACAAGGATTGAGAAGATGGTCTTTCTCTGTAACGGACGCAGTGATGTGTGTAAAAAGAATATGTTCTGTTTTGCAGCCGCTCTGTGCAGAAAGTACTAGTGGATTTCATTGTATGACCGAAATGTTGAGGTTAGATGAGTTTGATAGGTTCATCACAGGTTTTTAGTCGATATAATAATACATAAAGCTCCACAGAATAGAGCTGTTCAGTCATTATGCTAATTCACTCACCGGAATACTAATTCCCCATGGGTTCCACCTAGAATTTTTTTTATTTAACATTTTTTTTAAGTGAAGTTTTTACTCATGTTTCTATTTTAGTTTTCAGTTATGAGTAAAATAACATCTGTGGTTCACGTTATTCGAAAAATGCTTTTGCTCTACAACATATTTAAGCACTTTAAACACAACAAGGATGTGAGTTTACATGCTTGATGAATTGTTTAGCAGCATACACTGCCGTTCGGTCTTTTCTGCTCATCAAGGCTATATTTATTTGATTTTAAAAATACAGAAAATACAGTAATATTGTGAAATATTATTGCAATTTAGAATAGTGGTTTTCTATTTTAATATAATTTAAAATTGAATTCATTCCTGTGATGCAAAGCTGAATTTTCAGCATCATTACTCCAGTCTTCAGTGTCAAATGATCCTTCAGAAATCATTATAATACGCTGATTTATTATCAGTGTTGGAAGCAGTTGTGCTGCTTAAAATTTTTTAAATTCTTAAATTATTTTTTCAGGGTTCTTTGATGAATAAAACATTAAAATGAACGGGATTTATTTAAAATAGAAATCTTCTGTAACAATATACACTGCTGTTCAAAGTTTAGGGTCAGAGTATTTATTCTTTTTTTTCTTTATTTCTTTCTTTGAAAGAAGTTAATACTTTTATTCAGCAAGGATATGTTAAATTGATAAAAAGTGATTGATAATTGATAAATACTAGTGATACTGTAGTATTGTGAATAAATGTGGTTCTTTTTTTGGTTTTATTCATAGAATCCTGAAAAAAGTATCACAGGTTTAAAAAAAAAAAAGAGCAGCACAACAGTTTCAACATTGATAATAAATCAGCAAATTAGAATAATTTCTGAAGGATCTTGTGAAGGATAAAGATTTTTATTAGCAAAGAATGTTTCCACATTTCATTGAGTTACTTAGCAGATGCATTTTACCATGTTTACCATGTTTCATGAGTAAAATGAGACCTGTTAATGTTATAGATAAGATGTTTTGATAAGATGTAACATAAATTACCACCTTTACGAAAATTAACCATGGTTTTACTACACTAACTATAGTTTAACAATGGTATTTGTTAAAATCTGTGGTTATACATGTAGTAATCAATACCCAAAAAACATGGTTACTACACCTTTTCTACAATAAAACCATGGCTAATTTTGTAAGAGCAGTTCAGTTGTTAAAGGAGTAGTTCACTTTCAGAACAAAAACTTACAGATAATGTACTCACCCCCTTGTCATCCAAGATGTTCATGTCTTTCTTTCTTCAGTCGTAAAAAAATGTGTTTTTTGAGGAAAACATTTCAGGATTTCTCTCCATATAGTGGACTTCTATGGTGCCCCCGAGTTTGAACTAACAAAATGCAGTTTTAATGCAGCTTCAAAGGGCTCTAAGTGATCCCAGCCGAGGAAGAAGGGTCTTATCTAGCAAATCGATCGGTTATTTTCTAAAAACATTTACAACTTATATACTTTTTTAATCTCAAACACTCGTCTTGCCAAGCTAGACAAGACAAGCATTTTAAGGTTAAATAGTATATAAATTAAATAAATTTTTTTTTTGAAAATAACCCATTGTTTTGCTAGATAAGACCCTTCTTTTCTCGACTGTGATTGTTTAGAGCCATTTAAAGCTGCATTTTGGAAGTTCAAACTCGGGGGCACCATAGAAGTCCATTATATGGAGAGAAATCCTGAAATGTTTTACTCAAAAATCATAATTTCCTTACGACTGAAGAAAGAAAGACATGAACATCTTGGATGACAAGGGAGTGAGTACATTATCTATAAATTTTTGTTCTAAAAGTGAACTACTGCTGTAACATGTTGCTAACATCTTGCATGTAGCAAGGTGTGTTTTTACGTTACGTTTAGTTATTTAGCAAACACATTTTTACCATTTTTTTAACGTTCTGTAGATTTTCGCTCACAACATTTTGTTCTATAATGTAAAATACTAATTAAAATGCTAGCAAGTTGCTATATAAGGATTTCAAACACCACAAGAATGTGAGTTTACATGCTTGACAAATTGTACTTTAGCAATGTATTGTTTTACTTAACAGTTAGTCATTTATTAGAAACATTTTAACATGTTTTCGTTTAGAAAATTAGCTTTGCTTTAGAGATTTTCACACAAAAAACAGTTTTATGAGTAAACTAAGGCTTGTGGTTAAAGGATTAGTTCACTCCAGAATTAAAAATTTTCTAATAATTTACTCAACACTGTCATCCAAGATGTTCATGTCTTTTTTGTTCAGTCGAAAAGAAATTAAGGATTTTGAGGAAAACATTCCAGGATTTTTCTCCATATAGTGGACTTCAGTGGTGGTCAACGGGTTGAAGGTCCAAATTGCAGTTTCAATGCAGCTTCAAAGAGCTATAAACGATCCCAGCCGAGGAATAAGGGTCTTATCTAGCTAAACGATTGGCCATTTTCTAAAAAAAATTTGAAATTTATATACTTTTTAACCACAAATGCTCATCTTGCACTAGCTCGACCTCACGCATTCCTGTACGGAATCACTTGACCTAGGCAGAAGTACATTTAACATTACTTGAAGAGATTTTAACCTTTTCACACGTGAGTTTAAAATATTCTATCTAACCCCAAAGAGTGAGTTTTTTTAGGCGACCGTTATTTTAGAATGTTTCGCATTACTGTTTCCATGGCGACGCGTCACGTGACACACCGCATCCACAACAACACTGTAAGACACATGGATCGCTTTTATTTCGTTTTTCCTTTTTTATTATTAATATTCACAAGCATGCTCACTATATTATGAAATATCTGATATTCCGATTTCGAAATATGTGCAAGTAAATGTATTTAAAAGTTGAAACACTTTTATAATGACCGCGTTAGTTAATCCAGAGCCATATAAAAAGAGAGTTGCGACACGCTTTGATCTCGCCGCCGCACGGTCACGTGGTTCATGGAGCTCTCAATAGTTCCAAACAGCTCCGCGCTGTCAATGTGTTTGAATGGAGTTAAATAGGATAGACAGCAGTTTTACTATATTTGCAGCAATTTCGAGTAATTATTAACACATAATGTGCATTGATTGTGTATTGATAACTTCTCTGAATACGCTTTACAATCGCATTTTATTCTGGGGAGTGATAAAGAGACATAATTAATATGTTCTCATACTCTTTGGCAGTCAAATGTGACCAAACACCTTAAGTGTAACTTTTATTCAATTAAATAACTGTAATATATATAGTTAAGTTCTATTTAGTAAATATTTTGAGGAGGTTTTTTTTTGTACTTAATATGTGCAATAATGATCCTGACCATTTAAAAGATAACATTTTCTAATATAGTATTTAGATTACAGTTAGTGTAATATTTAAGGTTAAATACATCTGCATGTGTATTTGGACATGATCAAACACTTTTTTTATACAGTATGTTTCGATTTAACGATTTAATGTTAAATAAAAAAAAGTAATTTACTCTTGTTTTATGATATTCAAATATACAACATAAGTGAATATTATAAAAGGCAAGCAAAAATGGCATTTAACATAATAGAAAAGATGAAAATAATGTTTAAAAAACACAAGGCAACGAATTGCATTCAGCATACATTTTTATCGTGTTTCTTGAATGCAGTCTTTACTGAAACTCATTCAACCTCCTACAGTGAGAGAAAGATTGCAGAAAGACTAAAAACATAAAAATATGACAACTAGTATCTGGTTATGGTCGCTATTACGGTGTTTCTCGCGTTATCCAGCTGCATTTACAGTTTAACTGTTTATTTTTTAACGATAAACATTAACTATAACACGCTTCATAAAACACCACTATTGGCCAGTTTTTCGAGAGGTCAACTGATGCGTTAAAATGTAAAGAAATACAGTAATTTCTTCAATATACTTGCGACTGTGCTTGAGAAGCGCTGAAATGAATGGGCTTCAATGGAGGAGCTATTGGTTGTTTGGAACTATTGACCGCTCCATGACACGCTTTACTTCCGCATTCCTCAGTTCCTATGGAAGCCTATGGGAGTGTCGCAACTCTCTTTTTATATGGCTCTGAGTTAATCTATACCGGGTGATGGGCGCTAGTGATGCGCGGGTCGTCTCATAACCCGCAGACCCCGCGGGTAACCCGCGGGTCGGGTTGGGGCGGGTCATTAAAAACAAAATAAAATAAAAAAAATCTATGTATGTTGCGTGCAATTCCCTATAGCCTATATTTAATATTTGGGAATATCTTTTTTTTTTTTTTTTTTATAGTCTTTTTTTTTTTTTTTTTTCTTTATTCGGAGTGCAAAAACATACATACATATTTGGGAATATCTATTTTCATATTTTATTAAGTTCTTTAATAAGGTTATCAACACGTCACGACACGCAAGTGCTAAGCAGCTCCCGCTGCCAGCCATGAGCGCTTCAAGCGAGCGCACATTCAGCTCTGCTGGCCTGGTGCTGGAGTCGAGGCGGAATAGATTAAACCCCGGTACAGTGGATGCCCTTCTTTTTTTGCACAGCGAACGTAAAATGCTAAATGAACATTTCCGTCTGTTAAATAAAACAAAAGTTTAGTGGTTATTTAGCGTAGGCTGTAAACCTATACACATTTGAAATAAAAAAAAAATGTTTAGCCTAGACGAATACAAACGCTGCTTTGTAAATGTTGAAAATGTTTATCATTATCTACAGTGGTGTAGTGGAGGGTATTTTTACTATTTTTTAAATCTTATCTGATGCGCATTATTCAGTAGTGTGCTGCATTAGCCAAAATCAGGACAGTCAACCACATCCAGTCATATGTGAATAAATGTACATATTCGCTAAAAACACCCAATAAAGACAGTAATAATGCAGTCAGGACCGTGGCGCCGGCTTGCTTTGAAATGTATTTGATGATTAAGCCTGATGCGCCTGCGCCCGAAACAGTACATACTGTAATAACGAAAACAATACCTTACATATAAAAAGAAGCAAATTTTTACGATCAGAAATTCCTTAAACCAGCGAACCCCTGTAAACTTTTCAGTCCAAGGATCCAGTAAACGAATGCGTTCAAATAGAAAGTTCAAAACGAAATTCATAAATGAAGCGTAGGAAGCGTACTTTTCTTCCGGCACCACTAACGTTACACCACTGATTATCTTGTTATTAATATGACATGATTTATGGTTCATATTCATAATCGTATGTTGTCGCCAGTTTACAGGGCGATGTTTCCAAGCACTTTCGGCCTGAAATGAAGGCTATTTTCATTTGGATTACAGATTACAATGCCTAGTATGTCTATTTAATGGTTGCGGGTGCGGGGCGGGGCGGGTTGTAAAAATAGATACAGTGGTGCAGGGCGGGCCAAATAATTTCATAAAAGCGGGACCCGCGGGTTGAAAGAACCCCCGACCCGTGCATCACTAATGGGCGCCGCCATGTTTGTTCGCGCTGAATCCGAACTGCGGGATTTACAACATGCAAATTCATCCTCCCCTCCTGAAAGACATTAAAGTAAGTCTCTGGTGTGTTGGGAGAAGAGGAGAGTGAACTTTATAGTTACCTACATAATCTGTATATGATATCAATAAAATATGTTGTCAGAATATATTTGTAGGATCATTATTGCCGCTTCCATAGACATCAGTGTGTATTTTACAAACTATAAATGTGTGGTTTTGCTAGTACTTATGTGTATTTAAATGTCTGAAACCTAAAATAAGCATTATATGGTTGAAAACACTTAATAGTTGTGATAATATGACAAGCACTCAGCGCGTCCGATCTGGCTCAGCGCCAGTTAAAGCGCCAAAACCGATTTGAATTCAGCAGCTGATGACGTGATGCGGCGAACGTTCGAATCACACCGGTGTGATCGTACGCTTCAGGGACCAGCCAAGAAAAATCACACGGGTGTGACCGTACGCGTTAAAGGGTTAATGTTTTGTTCTTCAACATGAATTTCAAACTAAATTGCTAAAGAGAATGTAAAAAGATTTTCAAAAAGTAACTTTGTGATTATCATTTCAGGAACTTCTACTACATCACCATGCTGCGAGATCCTGTGTCACGTTACCTGAGCGAATGGAAACACGTGCAGCGTGGTGCCACCTGGAAGACTTCCCTTCACATGTGTGACGGCCGGTCGCCTACACAGGACGAGCTGCCCACCTGCTATAACGGAGATGACTGGTCGGGGGTCACGCTGCACGAGTTCATGGATTGCCCTTCAAACCTGGCCAACAACCGACAGGTGCGCATGCTGGCCGATCTTAGCCTAGTGGGCTGCTACAACATCTCCACCATGAATGAGAGCGAGCGCAACCCTATTCTTTTGGCCAGCGCCAAGAGTAACCTCAAGAACATGGCCTTCTACGGCCTGACGGAGTTCCAGCGCAAGACGCAGTACTTGTTCGAGCGGACTTTCCGTCTGCAGTTCATTTCCGCCTTCACACAGATCAACAGCACACGTGCGGCCAACGTGGAGCTGCGTGACGACATGCGCAGACGCATCGAGCAGCTCAATTTCCTGGATATGCAGTTGTACGAGTTCGCCAAGGAACTTTTCCAGCAGAGGTACCAGTTTATTCGCCAGCGTGAGCGGCAGGAGGAGAGGTTGAAGAGGCGAGAAGAGAGACGCTGGCTTAGGGAGCGCAGAGTCAACCAGAGCAAACAGCCCAGTGTGGAAAACCAACCTCAGGTCACCACAACTGAGGACTATGCCAGCCAAGTGGTCCGTTGGTGATACCTCTTGGAAACATGCACTAGGACACAGAGAACATAATGGCTCACTTAAGGAAGAGTAGGTCACATTCTGGATATTCAGTCTTTCAGTTTAGCACTCTAATGAGTTTCTTTTGTCACAGGGCCTGTTGCACTGCAAAAAATCATTGCCTTGAGCAGTATTTTTGACTTATTTTCCTGGAAAAATATCGAAAGTAAATTACCTGAGAAGCAAAAATGAAATTTATTTAGATTTGTATTCTTTTTAAAAATATATATTTTGAATTACATTTATTTATTTATTTTACCCTACTTTAATAGTTACTAAGCATAAAACTGAAAAAGTGGTGTTACTGCTTAAATCAACAAACACAAAAAAACTTGAGAAATAAACTTTAAAAAAAGAAAAGAAAAATAGACTTGTTTTTGAAGTTTTGTTTTGTTTTTAAATATATTTCTGTAATGGCAACGCTGAGTTTCTACAGCCATTACTCTAGTCTTGATCCTTCATAAATCATGTTAATATGCTTTAAATTGATCAAAAGTGATGATAAAGACATTTAAACTGTTACAATAAATGCAGTTCTTCTTTGATGAAAAACTCATGAAAATTCTACTCAGCTGTTTTCCACATCATAATGATAATAAATGTTTTTTTTTAGCAGCAAATTAGAATATTAAAATGATTTCTGAAGGATCATGTGACTGGAGAAATTATGCTTAAAATTCAGCTTTTAAATTACAGAAATAATTTACATTTTAAAAAAATATTAAAAATGTACTATTATTTGAAATAGTAAAAATATTTCAAAATGTTAGGTTTTGCTTGGTGAGTAAAAAAACATTCTTACTGTTCAAAACGTTTGACTGGTAGTGTAGTGAAAATGAAAATTGAAAATTTCAACATGAAAATTTCCTATTATTAATAATCTGGAAAACAGTTGCGCTGCTTAATATTTTTGTGTGAACTGTAACACTTTTTTTTTTCTTTTTTCCAAAAGAGCAGCATTAATGATGCTGAAAATTTTGTTTTGTTCATAGGAATAAATTACATTTCAAATATATTCAAATAGAAAACAGTTATTCTAAAATGTGTGTGTGTGTGTGTGTGTGTGTGTGTGTGTGTGTGTGTGTATATATATATATATATATATATATATATATTACTGCTTTTACTGTACTTTGGATCAGATAATTGCAGGCTTGGTGAGCAGAAGAGACTTCTTTAAAAAGCATTAAAAATCTTTTTGATTTGTAGTCTAAATGCCACTCTTGACTTATATAGTGGGTCCTTGCTGAATAAAAGTATTAAAAAGTTAAAGTTGAAGGGATAGTTCACCCAAAAATGAAAATTTGATCATTAATTACTCACCCTCACTCAGCCTGTAAGACATTTGTTCATGTTCAGAACTCAAGTTAAGATTTTTTTGATGAAAATAGTCTTTGTAACATCAGTGGTCGCATGTGTTGTGGCACTCTTTGAAGACTGACACAGAAGAGAAGAAAGTTGTTGAATAAATTTGTTATTTAGTATTCTCATAGCTTCATAACATTACGGTTAAACCACTGATGTCACATGGACTACCTTTCTAGGCCTTTAAGGTGGTTATTTTTTTTAAGGTTTAAATATTTTACTGTAAAACATGGCAAAATACTCATCAAGAAAATGTTTTTTTGCAGTGTGGTTTATTCAAGATTTCTGCTGACTCCTTTGCGGTGAAATCAAACTGCGATGTAGATATAGACTGCAATCCAGTTGCTGAAAAATGAGGACCTGTATTCATTCGCCAAGCAACCTCCAACATCTTTGTGAAGGAACAACAAACCCTACACCACAGAGTTATATAAAGGTACAGCACTGGAAATATGAGGGGTGTACAATCAAGATGAGTTCTTGCATTCAAAATAAGCTAGGCAGTGAATGGAGTAAAAAGCTGACAAGTTTTTAATGCTCAGGCCTGTTGCCAGTAAAGATCCTCAGTAGACATGCTCTCAGAGCTCTCTCTCTCTCTCTCTCTCTCTGTTTCTTTAAAAAAAAAAAAGCTAATTTACAGCTAGGAGAGTCTGTACTGAGAATCTCTAGTCTCTGGTTGTTTCTCAATGATATATTGTACAATTCAGGTTTAGCAGATGCCGCCACAACAAGAGCCTCATCTGTGAAACACAGAAGGAGCAGAGAAATGTTAAAGCTCCTACTAAGGTATTTAAAATGTTCTTAGTTTTCATTTTTGTCAAGTATGATTTATATGAGTATGAGTTGCACATGAACATCTAGTATAAACAAGACAAACATCCATCCAGCTTACTAACCCATAACTTAGTAATAAGTTAAATTACAATGCTTATGACTTGAGAGATGATGTATATAATTAAACCAAAAAAATTAAACATAGCACAGTTGGAATGTGAAAACACTTCATGTTTGTACGCCCCCTAAAGGTGAAAGAAAATTCACATCACACAAAAAAAACAGTTGTTTATAGTTAAATTGCTCGACTCATCAGTTCACATTTGACCTGAAATGGAGCAGTATAAAGACTTAATTGTACACAGGATAAATCCAATGTGAACTGTGTTATTTTAGAAAGACTGAATGAATGGGTGAGTATTTTGTTCCTTCCCTAGTGCTGTTTCACACATTTCTGTAGTCCTCACTAAATCTTTTATTGAGAGTTTTTCTAAAGCCAGAACTTTCAAGTCACAGGGAATGCAACGCTTGTGGTCTTTACATCTTGAACCATTGGTGGTTTAAAAGAAAGCCTATTTCTGGTGTGACCTTTTAAAAACTAGATCCACAGATGGTGTGTGCAAATGAATAAAAGATATAAACACAGCTTATACAAATTACATCCGGCGAATAATGGGTGATTTTTTTATCCCTAAAACAAATAAACGATCTGTATTGCTTATTGTGGTTATGGATAACATGGGAATGCTACATTTACAGATCAAAGTTTTGGAATGCAGTACTAGAAATGTGATTTCAGACCAAAAAAACAGGAGTTTATTTTGTTTTCTTTGTATGTTGTTTCATATGTTTTAACTTGAATATGTGCTGCTATTTGTGTTTTTTTTTTTTTTTACTTGAGCCTTTTTTGTTTGAGTCCAGAAGAGCTGAGGTAATATATCAATGCAAGTTTGTGTTTATATGTGTGTGTTCTGAAATGAATCCAAGTGTTGCAATGTATTTGAATTGCTTTGTTCACTTAAGTGCAATATGATATTAAAAATAACCCCTTATGGGAAATACAGATGTTATTCAGTATGTGCATTTTGCTGTTTTGGCTTGTTTGATAAATATAACTTTTAATTTAGCCTTAGTATTGTTCATTTTATTTATGTTCACATGAACTACAATAATAAATACCACAAGGACACATTAATGAGTACAGTTGTTAGCTGTGTTAGATAAAGTTCCCTTTTTAGTAAAAAAACAACAACAAAAAAACAAAAAACAAAACCAGGCTGAAGCATTGAGCTTTTGTTTATGCTGAACATTTCACATACAGTTGAGATCAAAAGTTTACACACACCTTGCAGAATCTGGCAAATGTTACTTATTTTACCAAAATAAAAGGGATCATACAAAATGCATTATATTTTTTTAGTACTGACCTGAATTAGATATTTCACATAAAAGACAGTAACATATTGTCCACAACAGAAAAAAAAATTATAAAAATGACCCTGTTCAAAAGTTTACATACACTTCTTTCTTAATACTGTTACACCTGAATGATCCACAGCTGTTTCTTTTGTTTGTTTGTTTAGTGTTAGTTATTCATGAGTCCCTTGTTTGTCCTGAACAGGTAAATTGCCTGCTGTTCTTCAGAAAAATCCTTCAGATCCAACAAATTCTTTGGTTTTTCAGCATTTTTTTTGTGTTTTTGTTGAATTTCACTTCAATCTGTTCAAAAGTTTTCACCCCCGGCTCCTAATGCATCCCGTTTCCTTCTGAAGCATCAGTAAGCGTTTGAACCTTCTGTGATAGTTGCATATGAGTCCCTCAGTTGTCCTTACTGTGAAAATATGGATCTCAAAATCATACAGTCATCGTTGGAAAGGTTTAAATACACAAAAATGCTGAAAAACCAAAGAATTTGTGGGACCTGAAGAATTTTTCTGAAGAACAGCAGGCAGTTTAACTGATCAGGACAAACAAGGGACTGAAACAAATGAACAACTATCACTAATAAAAAACAAACAAACAAAGAACAGCTGTGGATCATTCAGGTAACAACACAGTGTTAAGAACTTTTGAACCGTCATTTTTATAAATGCAACCATTATTTTCTCTTATGGACTATCAGTAAACACAATTCACATCAGTACTAAAAAAACAAAAAACAAAAAAACATGCATTTTGTATGATCTATGTAAACTTTTGACCTCAACTGTATATTTATACTAAGTTTTAGTCCTTCACAGAGGTCTAATAACACTTGTTTGCAGGTGCAGTTCACTTTGAAATTTTGTATTTACTGGAATTTTTTTTTTTTTTTTTTTTTTTTTTACAGAAAGTGTCCAAATGCGTTTTGGGGACACTGGGGGAAAAAAATCTTAAAGGTGCCATAGTCTTTCTTTTTGTGATTCAACCACTAGAGGGCAGAAAAGCTCCACTAATGTTATATTGTTACCCATTCTTTATACTGGATTAAGTGTGTGAACCCTTTACAAATGTCTGCATTGATTGCTCATAAAATGTATTCTGATCTTAATTTAACTCCGACTATACTAAAAACATAAACAACTGCAATTTTCACATTTTTTCTTGACAAATTTTTTGAAATGTTTTATATTCTATTTAAGAATGTATCTTTTAAAAAATATATACACCTACGCTTGTGCTTTTGGCATGTTTTAAATAATGTCCACTCTGATGAGATATAAAAAGTTATTTTATTCTATGTATTATTCTATCTTATTTTCCCATAAGAGTGGGCGTGGCCATTTGTACATTTTATGGGTATGGCTTTTAGTCTCATCCACATCCAGCTATTTTTAGCTGTACAAAACAGCTTGTTTTGCTGCTTGATATTGCAAATAGGTGTGTCTTACCATATTTTTTTACTGTTTACTGCACATTGATATTCTTGTTATTTCCCTATAGCAGCTAATAAAACAGAAGTCTTGCCCATAGGCTTACTTCTGCGTTGAAGAATAAGGTGGATACAGTGGTGGTCCCCACACCTTACCAGCTGAATACTTACTTTACCACAGTACTATTGGTTGTAGAATACCTTAATCATTCGTAAAGAATACACATGTGATTTTTGGTTATTTCTAAAATAGAGCTGGTAACTGAAAAACTCAAAGCTGAAAAACATTACTTACTGCACCAACTGCATGGTTGTAGTGACCTGCTAGAAAAAAAGGTCATCAGGAATCAACCTGATTGTTGAAATTACATTCCACAGTGATGCATTTCTGGTAATTTAACAGAATGAAAAGATGTCATGTTATTAGACAGTGACTGATTCATCCACTGGTTACATGAAAACCTTTCCCCTCATGGTCTCCAACGAAACATCCTGATTATGTCCTCAGTGACAGAAACTGTCATCCAAATTCCCAGTTGTCAGAACACTTAAAATAGCTTTTTCATTGAAATGGCTTTGTTACTTGTGTATTCCAAAGCTTATTTCATTTTGGGTTACTGTATGATAACAGGATATAAAAGTGATTTTATTGTTTGTTATGCCAAAATCAATGTCAATAATTAACCTGCAGTATTACCATTTCCTTAACCATCACCATATGCACAGGAGAGCACAACAGAGCTGTTTAGTTGCAACATCAATTTGCTAATTATGCTAGTTGCCAGTTGCTTTAGGAATGTTTAGATAACCTTTATGGGTAAGGTCAATGTTAACATTCACATTTAATTTTACAACATCTAGTCTCAAGACAAAAACGTACCTGGGGCACTTTTTCGCGAGACGCCAAATAGTAGGCTACCAATAAGGACATATTACTGCAGTTTCCAAAAGAAATGAAAACTAGAGGCAGTAAAACGCTGACACCTTTTATTCTTTTTCACGCAAAGTATTATTTGCACAGTTTGAAAAAGCATAATTTTCGCACAATTACTCGAAGAATATTAAAAAGGATTTTAACATGCTGGGAGATTTGAAAACTGATGCTTTTGAATGTTAGCATATAATTATATCCAGCCATTCCATGGCTGGCAGGTTTGTTCGGTAGCTCACGAATTATGGAGATGAGTGAAAATCTAGTTTTTTTTTTATGTTGTTTATTTGTCTATGTGGTGTTTTTAATATGCTTTTAGACAAACCATGTGCCAATTCTTTAATGAACACCATTGCTTAGTATATTTTCTACTTAAAACTGTGGTTTCCCAAAGGCTGTCCCAGAAATAGGTATTTTTTTGCTACGTCACAAAATTCAGTAACCAATCACGTCAAATGGCGTCAACAAATGTCTGTTTATATATTAGCTTAGCTTTCGTTAACATTATAGGTTAAGTTTAGAGTTGGGCATATTTCCAACACGGAGCAATAAAGGAGTTGTTCACTTTCAGAACAAAAATGTACAGATAATGCACTCACCCCCTTGTCATCCAAGATGTTCATGTCTTTCTTTCTTCAGTCGTAAGGAAATTATGCTTTTTGAGGAAAACATTTCAGGATTTCTCTCCATATAATGGACTTCTATGGTGCCCCAGAGTTTGAACTTCCAAAATGCAGCTTCAAATGGCTCTAAACGATCACAGCCGAGGAAAAAAGGGTCTTATTTAGCAAAATGATTGGTTATTTTCTAAAAAAAAATAAAAATAAATAAATAAATTACAATTTATATACTTTTTAACCTCAAATGCTCGTCTTGTCTAGTTCTGTGTGTAATCTGTGTAGAGATTAAAAAGTATATAAATTGTAAATGTTTTTAGAAAATAACCAATCGTTTTGCTACCTTTCTTGAGCTGTGGCCTAATGGTGAGAGAGTTGGGCTTGTAACCCAAAGGTTGCCGGTTCGATTCCCACACCGGCAGGAATTTAAGGTGGGAATTGTGAATGAACAGCGCTCTTTCCACCTTCAATACCATAACTGAAGTGCCCTTGAGCAAGGCACTGAATCCCCAGTTGCTCCCCGGGCACTGGAGCAACGGCTGCCAACTGCTCCGGTGTGTGTGTGTGTGTGTGTGTGTGTGTGTGTGTGTGTGTGTTTGTTCACTCCTCTCTGCTGTGTGTGTGCACTTGGATGGGTTAAATGCAGAGGGCCAATTTCGAGTATGGGTCACCATACTTGACAATACGTCACTTTCACTTTCCTCAGCTGGGATCATTTAGAGCCCTTTGAAGCTGCATTTAAGCTGTATTTTGGAAGTTCAAACTCAGGGGCACCATAGAAGTCCATTATATGGAGAGAAATTCTGAAATGTTCCTCATAAAACACAATTTCTTAACGACTGAAGAAAGAAAGACGTAAACATCTGGGATGACAAGGGGGTGAGTACATTATCTGTGAATTTTTGTTCTGAAAGTGAAGTACTCCTTTAACTTTTAACAACAGTACCCGGATGTGTGAACTCTAAACCGCCGCAATATGTACCTAGAAACAACTTAATAAAACGCAGCAATAAGTACCTATATCAGGGTTCACGTATTGAACCTGTGCTTTAGCGCCACTCAGTGGACATTTATTTTTGAAACTGCCGCGAAACGTGCAGTAAGGTACGTAAAAACGGTGCTGCAAAAATGTATCCAGAGGTACGTATTTTTATGAGACTGGGTAGTACGGTGGCCGAGAGAGGCCAACGCGCTGCAAACAAGAAAACACATGCAAACAGAAAAAAACGACAACAAATTAAGAAAACATCTTTATCAGTTTGACAACACAGGCGCTGCAAATCCTCGCAACGCAAACACAAATACGGAAACGCGCTGCAAATTCTCACAACACAACCAAACTCAAACGCGCTGCGAACACACAAACGCGCTGCATATAGCACGGTCCACAACGGAAATGTTTCAGGGGGACCTCAAAAAGTGATGAACCCATCTGGGACCTGATTATTTTTTCAGTGGCTGTTGGTCAGAGCAGAGGTGTTATCGGTGAACTATCACCTTTTAGTGATAGTATAGTATCACTTAAAGGTGATAGTGATATAAACAATCAGGTAATATAGTGATATAAATAATCAGGTCCCAGATGAGTTCGTCACTTTTTGAGGTCTCCCTGAAACATTTCCGTTGTGGACCGTGCTATATGCAGCGCGTTTGTTAGTTTGCAGCGCCCTCGTGTGTTCGCAGCGCGCAGCTCGTTTCTGTATTTGTGTTTGCCTTGCGAGGATTTGCAGCGCCTGTGTTGTCAAACTGATGAAGATGTTTTCTTAATTTGTTGTCGTTTTTTTCTGTTTGCATGTGTTTTCTTGTTTGCAGCTCGTTGGCCTCTCTCGGCCACCGTAGGGGTTGCTTGTTAGCAACTTACATTTGAATCATGGTTTCAAAATTCTGTTTGAGATATTTTGTAGTCATAAATGAAAACAAGTATTCTAGTATTCCTCATCCATTCAAATCTCTTCAAAGAAGGCAATGATATTGACATGTTGGAAGTGCAAGTGGAGGAAAAGAGTCATTCAATGGCCCTTTATGCAGGTTACATGTGAGTGGGTTGCAAGAGGTTGTCATTTTGTGTAACTATGTAAGGGATAATGTACATTTTCTTGAAAAGGAACGTAGGGCAGAATTTACTTTTAAATAAATAGACAATTTTATGATGTAGGCTGAAAATGAGCTTCCCCTATTTGACAGACCAGTAGCCGCCACTGCTTTGGAGCGGTGATTATTCGAAAAGAACGAACCTGCAAATGTCTCAACTGAGAACCAATCAGAATCAAGCATTCTACAAAGCCGTGTAATAAGAATGAATAATTGAATCAACTTGATTGATAGGATGAACTGCGCAAACAACATTGCTCAGCAAATGCTCATAACACAAAGGATATGCTTTGTTCATTTCCACAGCAGTTTTCTCTCTGTGCTTTGACGGTGTGTAGCCTACTGCATTCGGTGTTGGAAAAGAGGATTCTTCCAAAATGAGTTCATTTAACAGTTTTGACAGTCCTCACAAATATTACAATGGAGCAACACAGCTTAACATCAGATAGCGATGTTCTTTGTTGATTGCTGAAAGCTGGCTGAGCTGAAGGAATGTCAGGCTGCTTATAGTAATGCTTCCTTATTGTAATGTAATAGCCTTTATAATGTCTAAAGTGATTCTGGGATTGAAATAGCTCCCTGTAAATACCAGTGTGTTTCCTTGTCTGTGAAGATATTAGTCATTCAGGTAATCAAAGGATGTCTTGTTTTGTGTGGCCACTCATCCGTGGAGTGGGGGAAAGAAAAAAAAATTCCCAAGAGTGGATGAAGTCTCATGGATGAGTGGAGAAACTCCTTACATGAAAAGAAAAGCATCTGACCCAAATGACCCAGAAAGTGAAATATATATACACTACCAGTCAGGTTTTTGGACAGTATGATTTTTAATGTTTTTGTTAAGTCTCTCCTGCTCCCCAAGCCAGCATTTTTTTTAATCCAAAATACAGCAAAAGCAGTAATATTGTGAAATATTTTTACTATTTAAAATAACTGCTTTTTAATTTAAATTTTAAAATGTAATGCTAAATTTTCAGCATCATTACTCCAGTCTTCAGTGTCACATGATCCTTTAGAAATTATTCTAATATGCTGATTTGCTGTTATCATTATATTCATCAATACTTAAAACAGTTTTTTCAGGATTCTTTGATGAATAGAAAGATCAGCATTTATACACCATTCAAAAGCTTGGAGTCCATGTAAAAGTAAAGTGATGATAAAGACATTCATAATGTTTTTGCTGTACTTTTGATCAAATAAATGCAGGCTTAATGAGCAGAAGAGACTTCTTTAAAAACATTAAAAATCGTTATGCGTTTGTGTCTACAATATATTTTTATTAACAGAACTTAGATATTTAACAATCTTGAATATTTAATAGTTTTTACATGTTACCTGTTTGATATAAAACAATTAAAATTTTAAAAATGTTAACAAAAGAAACAAAGCAGCAGTAAGCTATTTTACATTTATATTTACATTACATTTTGTACAAGTCTGTACAATGATACCAGTATTAATAAACTTATATACATAACTGTTAAAAGCTTGAGTTGGTAAGATTTTTCTTAAAAAAAAAAAAAAGTCAGTTTCCTCCAAGGATGCATTAAATTGATTAAAAGTGACAGTAAAGACATTTACGATGTTACAAACATCATTACAGCATTGTTATAACATTTTGTTTTAAAATAAATGGTAAAAATAAAATAATAAAATAAACTTTTTTATTCATCAAATAATGTTGAAAAAAAATCTATCATTTTCACACAAATATAATTAAAGCAGGACATTTGTTTTTAACATAGGTAATAAGAATAAATGCGTTGACATGACAGGAATAAATTGCAGTTCAAAATATATTAAAATAGAAAAATGTTTTATATTTTCACAATATTTCATTTTTTACTGTATGTTTATTAAATCAATAGAGCCTTGGTAAGCATTCGAGACTTAATTCAAAAACCATTCAAAAAAATCTTAGCAACCCCAAACTTTTTTATAGTCTCTATATACATACAGTATACACACACTTTATAATAAAGGTCCATTGAAGTGCTTTGAAACACGCTGCGTTATTCTATGAGTTGACGTAATTTCAACTGAAACAGAAGAGAGTGCAGGACATATCAAGCAGTCCCGCCCCTTTTTTAAATAACCAGTAGCGTTTTATTTCTATTAGCTTGGGCCAGAGCCGTTGAACTTGGTAAAGCCACATTTGTCAGCATATGTCAGCCACAATCTCATCCATATCGTTATAAAATATAACATTCTGTGTAGAATTTAAATGGATCCGCGCCAGTTCCTGTATATGATCCACTCCGAGCTATTGTGTCTTTGGGCCAGAGCAGACTGTGTGCCAGCCTTTTTTTGCCCCAATGGAAAGCATATTTACACTGTCCGAATCATTCCCTGTCCTCTATATAGTGCACTATGTGCCATCGCCGTACAGAAAATACTAATTCTGTGAACAAGTGACCGATTTCAGCCGGTGCTTCAGCATCTGTTCATAGTGTAGGGGGCGGGACACTTCAGATTCTAGAGAGCATTTGATTGGACAGAAAGTTTGATGAGAAGCTGAAATGCAGGGTGATGTCAACAAAATCGTTTATTCATTTTGGAGTTAGAGGCTGTTTTCAATGCTTATATTTTGCAAATGCGAATTTTGTCATTGTTTTGGGGCACACTAGCTTATAGATGACCTTAAGGCTAACATATTCATACTATAAGCCAAAATTGGGGACATTGATACAGGTGTTCATGTGGTCCTTCTTTGAAATGTTGTTCGGAGAGTGGATTATAGATAATGTGCTGCTTGTGCGCTCCTTCCTGTGTACAATACTCCAAAAAGCCTTTTGAAACTTGTCTCCCGCCAGTGTATACAGTGCTAGATTGAAGAAGGTGTTGAGGCCAGCCAGGGGTCGTGACAATATGTAGGCTGCGTGGATGCCTCTCCTCTGCATGCACGACACGCCAGGTCTGCGCAGGCTATCCACCCTCAGCAAACGCATTATATGGTATGGCAAGAAGCACAGCACAAATACGACCAGAATCAGAAAGGACAGCATGCGAACTCTGTAGCGACTCGGCATGTTTTTGGATATGCTGCTGCCCAGAGAGCCTGCAATGTGAGTGTAGCTCCAGCACACCACCAGCAATGGCAACACATATGCAAAAACTGTGAGTATCCAAGCGTACCACCACACCACCTGTGGATCATTACTGGCGAAGTCAAGGCATTTTGTTATGTTGTCCTTCTGGTGTACAGTAATCATCCCCAGCATGGGGCCGATCTCCACCAATGAAATGGCCCAGACTGCCAGACAAGCCAAGATGCCCCATCTTTTCCGTCGGATCTCAGCTGCCTTCAGCGGGTGCACCACTGCGATGTAACGGAAGACGCTGAGGCAGGTTAGGAAGTGGATACTGCCGTAGAGGTTGTAGTAGAAACAGAAACGGATGAAACGACACATGAACTCTCCCAAGGTCCAGTTTCTGGTAATGTAAAATTGGATCAGAACAGGTAAACTCAATGCATACAGCAGATCAGCTACTGCCAGGTTCACCATTAAAATGCTGCTGCTCTTCCAGGGTCTGAGTTTTGCCAGGTAAATGATGATCGCCAGGACGTTTCCCACAAGTCCAACTACAGAAATGAAGGTGTACATCACTGGCAGATAATAAATCTTTATGTAGTCGTCAACAGGAAAACAGTCAGTTGAATTCATTTCCAGACCCGCCATTGCTTTCTGTTGCTACTCGAGAACAAATACAAAGAAGTACAAATATTTTTTTTATACTGAACATGTAAATTTGTCTTGTTTATTAAATTAATTAATTACTACATACACTACCAGTCAAAAACAGTAACATTTTAAAGTGTTTTTACTTTTTAAAATAACTGTTTTCTATGTTAATATATTTCAAATGTCATTTATTTCTGTGATCAAAGCTGAATTTTAGAATGAACTTACAAATTAAGTCTGTGCAGTTACCATATGGTATCCATTCATGGTATCAGATATAGTAATGTAGATTGATATATGTGACCATGGACCACAAAACCATACCTGTAGGGTCAATTTAGAATTTTTGAGATTTATACAGCTGAATTAATACGCTTTCCATTGATTTGTGATTTATTAAGATAGGACAATATTTGGCTGAGATACAACTATTTGAAAATCTGGAATCTAAGAAATATTGAGAAAATCGCTTATAAATGTTTCAAATTAGGTTCTTAGCAATGCATATTACTAATCAGAAATTAAGTTTTAATATATTTACGGTAAGAAATGTACAAAATATCTTACTTAATATTCAATGATTTTCGACATAAAAGAAAAATGTATAATTTGGCCTATACCATTGTCTATTGCTACAAAATAGACCCGTGCTACTTATGACTGGTTTTGTGGTCCAGGGTCACATATCATGTTTTGAATAATGATTATCCACATGACTCAAATAATGAATAATATCATTTTCAGGATATGAATTTTGACACTACTGTACAAATGATAACAATTCTTTCTGTGGCAGTGTTTGGTACATCATAGTAAATGCCAAAATAAATAAATAACCATGATATTTTGGTTCCATGTAAAAATAAGCCAATGATATATGGTTCTTTTTTTTAAGCCATTAACATACAAATTTCAATAGATTTTTATTAACATAAGATATTTTACACTGATTGAACTCACCAAGTGTTGTTGATCCCTCACTTTCCACTCGGGTTAGTTTTCAGTCTTTAAGTGCATATCGTAGATCCATACAGTCATCATCAGAGATTCAGAGACATGTGGTTGTCTATCAAGAGTCATCTGTGTTTTTGCATTGTCTGGCTTCACTCCCTAGAAACGCACACACGTGCAGTGAGTCACCTTCTTCATTCCAGAAGTAAGCTTTATGCCTTGAGTTACTATTTAACATTTCCTTTATATCTTCCTAATACACTCACATTTCCTGCAACACTTCATAAGAAATTCCAAATCTTTATAGCCCACACAGTACACTGAGAGTGGAAGGTCAACATGATTATTCATTTGACGCTCATAAGGATGCATTCTCAAAATTGTTTCATGCAGACCCATCTGCATGTCTTATCCTGTGACAAATGTGCAATGCTTGTGGAAATAATTATCCTATCTGATACCAAATGTCACCAGTTCAGATCAGTGCTGACTAGTATGTTGTTTGTAAAACTGAACTATAAGATACACACAAGCACATGTACTGTTAAAGCACCTGTTTATCTGTTATAGACTGCTCCGGGAAGTTCTTGAACACACCTTACGGTATGAGGAAACAGGAGGCCAAATAAATAGCCACAAGGTCTTAAACTTCACTGTTTATTGTGTGTGAAATTAGTGTGCTCACCCAGCCAAAGGTTGGGTAAGAGGGTTTGCACTTATGTCCCGGTTTGGCAGATGTGGGTATAGTTCCAAGTTTCCCCTGCTGAAAAAAAAAACACAGCTAAAACCAGCCTAGGCTGGTTGGCTGGTTTTAGCTGGTCAACCAGTCTGGTTTTAGCTGGTCATAGCTGGGAGGCTGGCTGGTTTTAGAGGGGTTTTGGCCATTTTCCCAGCCTGGCCAGGCTGGTCAGGCTGGTCTTAGCTGGTCAGGCTGGGAAACCAGCTTAAACCAGCTACTTCCAGCTTAAACCAGCTAAGACCAGCCAACCAGCCTAAGCTGGTTTTAGCTGTTTTTTTTTCAGCAGGGACATTTACTTCGTTACATTTACTTAAGTAAAATGTTTGGGTAACTAATACTTTAAGAGTATATTTAAAGATGGGACTTTTACTCAAGTACATTTTAAGTGACAAAACGGTACTTTTACTTCGTTACTGTAGGGGACGCTCTCGTTACTTTATCTAAAAATGTAAATGCTGCACATAGGCGGAGGGTGAACCTACGGTGCCCGCCAGGGGACACCTTCGGTTCACTTATGTTTGTCGTGGCCACGACATATAAACTCGTGGGAACATGATATTATGTTGTGGCCACGAGATATTAAGTCGTGGGAACGTCATATTAACTCGTGGGAACGTGATATTATGTCGTGGCCACGACAAACATAAGTGAACCGAAGGTGTCCCCTGGCGGGCACCGTACCTATAAACAACTAGTTGTGCGTTTATAAAATAAAGGAAAACAGAAGATGCGCTTTCTGCCGTCTGTTCTTGAACATCGCTTCACAATGAACATAGAAAGCTTTAAATTACCACTTTAAAACGAAATAATTCAAATCGAAAATAGAAATGTTCATTATGTAATCTGTAAAGATTTAAAGATATTTCTATATAAAGGCACGTCCAATGAAGAGATGGCGAGAAAATTTTCTCTTTATCTCCATTATTGATGAATGTCTAAAATATAAACGTAAGGAAAAGCCTAAAACAGGCTTTTTAACATTTTATAATTCTATTAAAATTATAATGTTATAGAATATACTACAAAATTATAATTATAATTACAAATTATACTGGCATAGAGTATATGTAAAACTTTAATAATTGTAGCTGCTTATATTTTCAGATTTTATGTTTCTCTGTTCTATTTATCTTAAAATTTAGAGGATTTGCTGCAACGCAATTTTGTCTGATATGCAAATTATTTATTAGCCTATTAGTATTTTAATCCATAAAGCAAATGCTTTAAAAACACCTTTAAAAATTACTATTTTTGCATCCAGATGCTTTTAAAGAACTTTTCAATATACATGTTATCTTATATCTTAAATGAACTTGTACCTTAAATGTAAACCATGATTTCGTTGTATTCCCTGTGTAATGAATCTCTTACTTAGCTACATTGCAGGTGCGTCTGAGCTTTGTTGTTTATGATTAAAAAAAAATCAAGAGTTGCGAGCACTCAACAAAACTGACAAGACTCATTTGAATGCTTCTGATAGACATTGCATTCCTAACCCAACAAAATCGTGTGTGGTTCGTTTTAACACTGTAAAAACGCCTAAAAAGAATTACGGTGCAGATTAGCTGATCTTAATGTAATGCCGCAATTTACATTTTCTATTCATTTTCATTTTATTATCAACAGACGTAATATAGCCTATTGAATTTGTTTGTGCAGGGGAATATGTCCAATTTAGTGGCATTTTTTGGATCATACAGTAGGCCTATATTATGTATTTTATATAATTAATAGAGCGATCTCCTCACATGACCGCTACCGAACAACTGATCTTCTTCCGTCTGTTCTGCATAATGTAAACAAATGTATATTTCTACAAGCGTAAATACTGTGAAAAAAATCAATATTAATTGTGTCTAGGCAACGGAATTCATCCTGGAACAGGTCGCGCGCCGCTGCACAGAGCTAACGCGGGTTTGGCGGGTGTTTGACAGTTTATAGAGAAAGCTAAGACATGTGATCAAATGGGCGGCAACCTCTTCAGAACGCAAAGAATTATGGGTATGTTTGGCCCGGCTGGCATAGCAGGCTAGTAATCTGGCATGAAAATAATGAAAAATTAACGTGAAAACAGAATATAATCCTACAAAATGCAGCGAGCTAAAGAAAACATTGTCGGATCATACCGCCTAAAACTAAATCCTTATGCAAAAACGAGATATGACGAAGGGAATCAAAGGACTGGATCCTTACGAGCAGAGCGACTGGTCAAGGGACGTCAAACTGTTGCCCAACTTCCAGCACCCATATATATATACAACTATATGATATTAAGTGTTAGTGCATACACACACGAAGTTGCGATAATCAGAACTGTCCTTATTAGTGGTTCCATTTAGGTTGCGTGGGACTCAGCAGCGCACCAGCCAGAGAAGAGTCATGGCAGTGCGATGCTTGCACATGTCTGTAACTTATCACCCACAACCTACCCTCATACATTTCCAGTTCTTTTCTATGGATTCTTTATAATGTAACTGTTTTGATCTAAATGTATTAACATGTTAAATATGTAAAGAAACTGAAATTAAGTTGGTTGTTACTACTATTCAAGTTGAGTTTGTAATTGAGACAGAATTTCATTCAGTCTTTGTGTATTTTATTTACAGAGATGGCTAAAAATCATTAACGTTACATGTGAGAAGAGACATTACAAAATCTTTTGGAAAACAATTTTTTTTTTACATATTAGATGTGAGCATGGTGTATAATTCTAACACGATGGCTTCACAACAATACTTGGACACATATTGGTCAAAGCACAGCACACAACCACAATTTTATCCAGCAAAGTCTTTAATGTTTTTAAAAGAAGTATCTTCTGCTCACCAAGGCTGCATTTATTTGATAAAAAACAATTTAAAAAACAGTAATATTGTGAAATATTATTCCAATTTAAAACGGCTGTTTTCTATGTGAATATATAGTAAAGTTTAATTTATTTCTTGATCAAAGCTGAATTTTCAGCATCATTTCTCCAGTCTTCAGTGTCACATGATCTTTCAGAAATCAGTTTAATATGACGATTTGATGCTCAAGAAACATTTATGATTATAAATGTTAAACTGTTGTGTACAAAATTATAAATTATAGATTGTATGTAATGTACAAGGTACATGCACAAAAACTGGGATGGTCATAGTGGCATCGTGTACTGTAATCGAATGTAGCCTATCTATACCTGTGGAACACGCGGTGTTCATCTAATAAAGATCTTCATAGCTAGCGAACAAAAGCCTTTGCAGGTTTGCTTACAATTGACTGTAGATCCAAAGCCACAAGTCCGTTACAACTAGAGTGAGACGACGACTCAGCGGTTGCGGCAGGGTGACTGAACGAATCATTCAAACTGATTCGCGAGTCAATTTACTGGTTTGCCAACTGGTTTGATCAAGCCTCTGAACAGAATTGACTCAAAAAAATGAATCATTCGCGTATGGGCATCGTTCACTGCCCAAAGAATAGTAGACAGCGCGTTTGGAATAAACTGCAGCAATTCGTAAGGCGGAGCGTGTGTAAGGCTGGGGAAGGCAAGATTCTTGCTCTGGATATCCTGGTTCAGTTTGGCCAACCAGTCAATAGTACTGCAGATGTTTTTCCCAGTCCACCTGATTAGTACGGCCCAAAACATGAAAATAATTGACCATTTTCAGCAGCAATAATCAGCCATATTTGCGAATTTCATTGGGTTCAGTAGCATTGTTTATGTTCAGTTGTTCGGCACTATCACAAAATCTAATTAAGAGTAGGTGAGACACAAGGCCCATTTAAATAAATAAAAGTTATCACAATGAAGAGTGTAAAATTGCTCGGAACAAGTGCAAACTGTCATTCACTTTTGTTCAAAAGTAATGGGTTGGTAGGATTTTTTAAATGTTTTTTATTTAAAAAATGAATAGCTAATTGAAATAGTCAAAAATGCAGTACAATCAGTAGTAATGTGAAATATTATATTTTAATATATTTAAAATGTCATTAAATTCTGTGATTGCAAAGCTGAATTCTTGTCACAAGATCCACATAAATTATTCTAATGCCAAGTCAGTGTAACCCTCTGTTCGAGTAATGTAACCAGAATAAGACCTCATGTCCTGTTAATATATTTTCATTAGACGATAGTAGCCTACTAAACATTGCTCAAAACAAAGAGACCGACAACAACATATTTGCATTAATATTTGCTGTGCACCAGTCACTAATCATATCTTACCACTAGATGGCGGTATTAAGTTTTTAAAAATACCCAGTTGCCAGTATTTTCAAAAAAAAAAAAAAAAAAAAAACACACAATAAAATAAAGGAAAAAAATATATATATTCTTGCGGTTGCTGTTTTCCCATCAAATGTCATTTTATAAGTTCTGGATGAACCAGTGAAATAACTCCAGCAGTCTAAAATCTGATTACTGAGAACATACTGAACCCAACTTCCATTATTCCCGTCATCTAAGAACTACCTGATCTGACAGAACACAACTTGTTCCCAAAAAAGAGGAGTTGACTTTAAAATGAAAAAAAAAAAAAAAAACCTTTCATGGAACGTCAGATGCCAGAAGCATCCATTATTATATCTATAAGCAATAGATAAGTAAATAAATAGTGAAGTAATAGTTTGATGTACATTTGTGTTGTTTAGTGTTAGAATAAATGCTTACACTGACATATTCTTAATTTTTTTCAAATGTATGATTTTTATTTTAAAAAGGGAAAATAATAGTAATAAAATAATAAATAAAACAAATGAAAACAACTGTATATCTGGTACAGTTTGTTATCAGCAAATAGTTTCCCCTTAATAAAATACAATAATTAGCAATATTCTGCTCCACTAGTTGATTACATGAGATGATTAAGAAAGTGTTGAGTATTGATGACTTCCGATCCATTGAACAGTCTAAAAGCACAAGCCAGATGGCCTTCAGTCTAGTTTAGTGTATATTGTCTGTGTATAATTACAGGCTCAGCATGGATCTTTATTAATGATTATTAATCCTATTATTTTCTCCCATAATCCCTCAGCTCTATCACATCCATATTTACACCATGTGCAAGACAATAGCCCCTTTCACACATACAGTCATAACAGGCAAATTCTTCTGACAATTTAAATGTGTAAGAAGTTGTAACATTACCAGTAAAATGCACTGACGAATGAAGTCTGCTTTGGTCCAGATTGGCCAATCATAGCATTCTTATAGAGATGACGTGATTACTCTGAGCTGTTTACAAAGCTTTGCTGCTTTTTTTAAAATGAGCTTTTCCATGTAAATATGCACTAGAAGGACATTTTTGACCATTGCGCCTCATCTCGCAGCTTTTTAAACATGTGGCACTCGAGACCTAGCCTTCTTTTCCATTCATCAGTGCTGCGGCTCTGCAGTTAGATACTATTATGCGTGAAACTATTATGCAAAAAAGTATTCTGTATCATTATACCCCTATGTCTGATGACAATACAGAATGTATCGGCATTTTTGTGCTGATGTGTGAATGGCCTCTTACCGGTAAAAAGCGAGAACGCCGTTACCTGTGTTAACAGCATATTTGTGTATTTACTGGTAAAGTCATACACTCTTAAAAATAAAGGTGCTTAAAAGGTTCTTCACAGCAATGCCATAGAAGAACCATTTTTGGTTCCAAAAAGAACCATTCATTCACAGGTTTTTCAAAGAACCATCTCTTTCTTACCTTTTTATAGTCTGAAGAACCTTCTTTCTCCACAAGGAACCTTTTGTGAAACAGAGAGGTTCTTTAGATGTTAAAAGTTCTTTGTGGAACCATTTAGACAAAAAGGGTTCTTCTATGGCATTGTGAAGCACCTTTATTTTTAAGAGTGTACTGGTAATTTTATGGCAATTTATTGGGATAAAATTGTATACCTTCATTTTAAAGCAATACATTACATTTTTAGATGTATATGCATAGCATATGCTTTTATCCAAAGCGACATACATTGCATTTAAAGTTCACATTTGATCAGTTCCCTTGCGTTTCCCAGGAATCAAACCCACGACAAACTCTGACTGCGCTCTGAATTTCTGAGCGCAGATAATATTGAGTGAATCTCTAGAGGAGACACATGTGAGAGTCTTTTTCTCCATAGAAAAATGTGAGCAGCAGTAGGCTTAAGCAAGTGTCTCCATTTGCTCTTCGTTTAATCTCATTGCTGTTGGAGAAACAATTTAAATATTAAAGGGATCTCATTTGTGATTTTTCTTTCTTATGGAAGTCATGCACCATAAGATGAAAGAAAGAGCCATTTCATTTCTGCCAGTGGTCTTTTTTTTCAGAACACACTAAGAAAAGACACACTAAAACCATTCACTTTGATCTGTGTTGTTGCAAGACTGGTCGCTATCTTGCAGGAAAATCTTGTAGTAGAGGATTTACTTCATTTTCAATGGCCATTGACTGGACTGGTGTCAGGTCTTTCTGAAAGGACAGACACTTCATTAGTGGGAGTTGCTGTGTGGTTGACATGATGACAGATTAGCGTGTTTTTCTGTTGAGCTACTCTGTGTCCGCTCTCTCCAGGCAAAAGCTGGAGTGTGTGAGCAAATTTTCTGAAAAAGCTCAAGTGTGGTGTTCATGTGAGATTCTTATCCGAGCGCTGAGACGCACTGCTATGGGTCTTGACCAAGAGTAGAATATAAATTAAGCATGCACTAAGTAGAAGCTAATTCCTAGTTTTTTTCCTGAACAACATCAAATTTAATCTACATACTTAAAATTTGATTGTTCATGCTTAATTGATCTATTCTTTGTACATCCGTTTGTTTGTACATCCTGAGTAAACTGTGTTTATTGCTTCGACATTTACTTTTATGAAAACTGAATGTCAAGGCATTCACTTCTATTTTATTTTGTGTTTGCTATTCATTTCCCCCCCTTTCTCTCCTTTCTGAGTCTGCATGTGCATTTGTGATGTAGGACTTTGGGAATATGTGTGTTACATAAAACATTTGCACCTTGTATTCACTTGGGTGACATCTGTGAACACGGTACATGTGGAAGATCACACTATTCGCATTTATTTTTCAAATAACCCACATGTGCATCAATGGCATCTGAGTGCCTGTCGTGAGCCTGGCTCTGAGATGATGTTTTAGGGCACAGCATCACCTGAACAGCCCAACATGAAGCACTGCTAATGGCATGGCCATGCATTTTTGGGCCATTTGGTCACAACAAATGGATAAGCAAATAAATAATTTTACAGAAATGTAATGGACAGAGATATTACACATATAGAATACCAGAATGCTTTATCCAATAATTATGACACAGTCGATAATGAACATACATTAGCAGATACATGCATTTAAAATGTATATGCTTTCTCTTCCAGGAAAACAGATGAAAATATTGTACAGGTATATTATTCAGGTACATTTCAGATGTTTTGCTGTCTAATTTCTTGGCAGAACCATCATAAGTGCTGTGCCAAGTGTGTGACTGCACAGGGCCTCACGCCAAAATAAAGTGACTGCTGAATTTATGTAAAGCCATAGTTTTAAAGTTTAATGATTTTGTTCTTCTAAAGACTTTAAAAGTCATAGCTAATAATGAGACTATATATTATGATGCTGTATTTTTCTGCTTGTTAAAATTTATTAGAGCTTACAGTATCAGGAAATGGAAAATTCTGTTCTAAACAAGTGCTATCACTTTTTAATAATTTAACACATCCTTGGTGAATAAAACTATTAATTTCTTCTTTTCAACAAAAAGAAAGAATAAAAATGTACTGACCCCAAACTTTTGAACAGTAGTGTATAGTGTTAGAAAACCTTTCTATTTTAAATAAATACTGTTCTTTTAACTGTTTATTGATCAAAGAATCCTGAAAAAAGTATCACAGCAGCACAACTGTTTTCAACACTTATAAGAAATCAGCATATTAGAATGATTTCTGAAGAATAATGTGATACTTAAGACTAGAGTAATGATGCTGACAATTTAGCTTGTATCACAGGAATGAATTACATTTGAAAATATATTCACATAGAAAAGTTATTTTAAATTGAAACAATATTTCACAATATTACAGTGTTTTCTGTATGTTTGATCAAATAAATGCAGCATTGAGCATAAGAAACATCTTTAAAAACCATTACAAATCTTACTGATCCCAAACTTTTGAGCGGCAGTGTATGTACTCAACAATATTACCTGAGAAGTAAATGTGTTAGAAATCTGTGTTTGTTCAGGGACATGCATTTATTTAGTTCTTAAAGACAATTTAAGTTTTAAAGACAATTTTATATGTACTTTGCTTAAGCTTTGCTTAAGCTTGATACTTTTTTAAGTTTTGAATGCCAAGCTTTTGAATTGCAAGCAACAACACCGGTGCTTTGCGTTGTTATTTACCGGCCACCGAAATCTAATAAGGACTGCATCTCAGGACTTGCTTCTTTCTTTGCGGACATTGTTATGAAATATGATAAAATATTAGTGATAGGGGATTTTAATATTCATGTGTGTTGCCCCACTAACCTCTTAGCAAAAGATTTTTTAAGTGTTATTGAGTCATTTGGCTTCCAGCAAATGGTGAATTGTCCCACGCATTCTCATGGCCACACTCTGGACTTGGTTCTGTCACGTGGCTTAGTTATCAAAGACATTATCATTGATGATTTTATAATATCTGATCATAATCCGGTTTTGTGTACTGTTTCCTTGCCTTGCCAGCCAAGGAAATTTTGTCAGGCGAAAGATGGTTTCGTCCATTAACACCTAGTGCACATGGGGAATTTAATGTGTCTTTTATGGAGACATTGCAAGGTGCGAAAGTGGACCTCTTATCTCCGCATCTTAGTGTGGAGGAAGCTGTTAATGTTTTTAATTCAGTATGTGCTGAAACATTAGATGGCGTTGCGCCGTTAAAGCGGGTTTGTAGAAAACACAAGTCGACACCATGGTACAATGAACATGTAAAATCTTTGAGAAGACAGTGCAGAACATGTGAGCATAAATGGAAGAAAGATAAGCTACAAATTTCCTATGAAATGTTGCGAGATTCTGCAGCCAAATTTCAACGGGCAGTGAAAATGGCCAGATCTAGGTATCTCTCAGATGTTATTGAAAATAACCGTCAAAACCCAAGAGTACTTTTTTCAACAATTGATTCATTTCTGAATCCTAGGTTGGAGGTGCCTGGAGAATTGGCAATGGACGTATGTGAAAGTCTGTTAAACTTTTTTGTAGGTCGTATATCAGACATCCAAAACAATATACAACAGTGGTCATACAGTCCTGTGGATATATCCATAACGCATGCTGTCTTGTCTGATTTTGAGCCCATTTCTTTATCTATGCTTTTAGACATGGTACCCAAACTCAAGACGACTTGTTCTCCACAAGATATTGTTCCGACAAAGTTATTTAAGCAAGTTTTTGAGGTGATCGGGCCATTTGTATTATCGATAATTAATAAGAGCTTACTTTCGGGAATTGTTCCAAAGTATTGTAAACATGCCATAGTGCAGCCTTTATTGAAAAAATCAAATTTGGATAAGAGTGTGTTGTGTAACTACAGACCAGTTTCGAAACTCCCGTTTTTAGCAAAGATTTTAGAGAAAACGGTTTATAATCAGCTGGAGTCCTTTCTTAAGGAGAACGCCATCGGTGAAGTTTTTCAGTCTGGGTTTAAAAAACAACATAGTACTGAATCTGCACTATTGAGAGTTTTTAATGACATTTTTATGGCAACTGACGCCGGGGACATGACTATACTTTTGCTTTTAGATCTTACAGCAGCATTTGACACAATTAATCATCAGATACTGATCTCACGATTAGAAACTTGTGTAGGTATTAAAGGCAATGCTTTAAATTGGATTAAGTCCTATCTCCAAGATAGAAGTTTCTCAGTTCAGATGGGGGATTGTATTTCGACCTCAGCACCTTTAACCTGTGGTATCGCACAAGGATCCGTGTTAGCTCCAGTCTTTTTTTCTTTGTATATGCTCCCGCTAGGTCAGATCTTGAGTAAATTTGGGTGTCGTTTCACTGTTATGCAGACGACACCCAGTTATATTTACCTCTGAAGCCTATTGCCTCTATAGCGGTAGAAAGACTGGTGGAATGCTTTGGTGAGATCAAGAGGTGGATGTCTGCTAATATGTTATGTTTAAATGAATTAAAGACCGAAGTGGTATTATTTGGGCCGTCAGAGAATGTCGATACATCTAAAATTGAGTTGGGTATGCTATCCCCTTTTCTGTCACACCAAGTAAAAAACTTAGGGATAGTGTGTGATAGTGCACTGAAATTCGATAGACAAATAAATGAAGTTGTCAAAAGTAGTTTTTTCCAATTGAGACTAATTGCTAAAATTAAGCCCTTTTTATCCAGGAAAGACTTGGAAAAGGTTATCCACACTTTTATTTTCTCAAGACTAGACTACTGTAACTCCTTATACTATGGTGTGCATCTCAAAAGTTTGGATAGATTACAACTAGTCCAAAATGCGGCTGCGAGACTCCTGACAGGCACTCGGAAATATGAGCACATCACGCCTGTGTTAAGAGAGTTACACTGGCTTCCAGTTTCTTATAGGATTGATTTTAAGATACTATTATTTGTTTTTAAAGCCTTACATGGCACAGCTCCATCATATATAGCTGATCTGATTCAGGTGAAAAAAGCCGAGAGTCATTGAGTTTATTAGTAGTTCCGCGGACCTATAGGAAATTGAGAGGAGACCGCTCATTTGCGGCTGCTGCTCCAAGGCTGTGGAATGGGTTACCCCAATATATCCGGCAATGCACCACTCTTAGAGAGTTTAAGCGACATTTAAAATCATATTTTTTTACAGTGGCTTCTGAGCATACATGAATGTAGTGTCAGTGGTGAAATTGGTTGAAGTGATTTTATTGTTTTGGATGGTTTCTTGTACAGCACTTTATCAACTTTTGTTGTATTAGTATGTGCTCTATAAATAAAGTGAACATTGAACATTGAACATGGTTCAGTGGTGTCCAAACTCGGTCCTGGGCGGGGATTTACTAAACAGGGCAAATTAGTGTTAGAGTGCAATTCTATAAAAGCACTGATGGGAGCTATTCTGTGTCCGCTCTCTCCAGGCAAAAGCTGGAGTGTGTGAGCAAATTATCTGAAAAAGCTCAAGTGTGGTGTTCATGTGAGATTCTTATCCGAGCGCTGAGACGCACTGCTATGGGTCTAATTTAACACATCCTTGGTGAATAAAACTATTAATTTCTTCTTTTCAACAAAAAGAAAGAATAAAAATGTACTGACCCCAAACTTTTGAACAGTAGTGTATATTGTTAGAAAACCTTTCTATTTTAAATAAATACTGTTCTTTTAACTGTTTATTGAGCAAAGAATCCTGAAAAAAAGTATCACAGCAGCACAACTGTTTTCAACACTTATAAGAAATCAGCATATTAGAATGATTTCTGAAGAATAATGTGATACTTAAGACTAGAGTAATGATGCTGACAATTTAGCTTGTATCACAGGAATGAATTACATTTGAAAATATATTCACATAGAAAACAGTTATTTTAAATTGAAACAATATTTCACAATATTACAGTGTTTTCTGTATGTTTGATCAAATAAATGCAGCATTGAGCATAAGAAACATCTTTAAAAACCATCACAAATCTTACTGATCCCAAACTTTTGAGCGGCAGTGTATGTACTCAACACTATTACCTGAGAAGTAAATGTGTTAGAAATCTGTGTTTGTTCAGGGACATGCATTTATTTAGTTCAGGGGTGTCCAAACTCGGTCCTGGGTGGGGATTTACTAAACAGGGCAAATTAGTGTTAGAGTGCAATTCTATAAAAGCACTGATGGGAGCTATTCTGTGTCCGCTCTCTCCAGGCAAAAGCTGGAGTGTGTGAGCAAATTATCTGAAAAAGCTCAAGTGTGGTGTTCATGTGAGATTCTTATCCGAGCGCTGAGACGCACTGCTATGGGTCTAATTTAACACATCCTTGGTGAATAAAACTATTAATTTCTTCTTTTCAACAAAAAGAAAGAATAAAAATGTACTGACCCCAAACTTTTGAACAGTAGTGTATATTGTTAGAAAACCTTTCTATTTTAAATAAATACTGTTCTTTTAACTGTTTATTGAGCAAAGAATCCTGAAAAAAAGTATCACAGCAGCACAACTGTTTTCAACACTTATAAGAAATCAGCATATTAGAATGATTTCTGAAGAATAATGTGATACTTAAGACTAGAGTAATGATGCTGACAATTTAGCTTGTATCACAGGAATGAATTACATTTGAAAATATATTCACATAGAAAAGTTATTTTAAATTGAAACAATATTTCACAATATTACAGTGTTTTCTGTATGTTTGATCAAATAAATGCAGCATTGAGCATAAGAAACATCTTTAAAAACCATCACAAATCTTACTGATCCCAAACTTTTGAGCGGCAGTGTATGTACTCAACACTATTACCTGAGAAGTAAATGTGTTAGACATCTGTGTTTGTTCAGGGACATGCATTTATTTAGTTCAGGGGTGTCCAAACTCGGTCCTGGGTGGGGATTTACTAAACAGGGCAAATTAGTGTTAGAGTGCAATTCTATAAAAGCACTGATGGGAGAGGAAAATTCTGCGTGTGATTTACTGACAACGCGCACATTAAAGAACACAGATGCAGCCAGGTCATTTCCACAATAACCAGCGGAATCTACCAAGAACAGCGCAAATTACCGCCTGCTTTAAAACGTGCCTTTTTTGGCCGTGAAATAATGGTGCAAATAATACCAGTAATTTGACAAGCGCAAACGTTGGTAAATCGCGCTGCGTGATTTAAACATAAAGGCTTGTCGTGATGCCGCAGTCACTGAAGCAGTTTCTCAGCGTGGATTTCACACAATATCCTTATATGGAAAAATCTATTGTACAGCATTTTGTTTTTTAGCCTATACGCTTATATCCATCTCCACATCATTGATGTCCCAAGCCAATCAGTGCTGAGCTGTGATGCCAACAAGTCGTTTCACTCTCATGTTTTGTGATGCCATACTCAATTGATGCCCTGGCAGTAACGCTAGAAAAACATCTTAAACCAGCCAAAGCTGATTTTCTGGTCTTGGTTAATCTTCCAATCTGGCTATGCTTGTCTGTAGAGCTGATTTTGGACACTTTTAAACTGATCAGACTAGGAGAAAGCTGCCTGTCCAACAGGTGCTTGGCCTGTTTGGTTTAAATATTTGAAAAAGATTTGCTCTCTCTTGTAGTTAGGGCATATCTCACCTCAAGACGTTCAACAAGGCCTGAGCTCTGCTCCAGATACCGAAGAGCTTCTTGCGAAATGCCAGATAGGGTACTACTTTGTAGTGTTTTTAAGCCTTTGGGGTTTTCTAAGTTTCACAAGTTACTTTTTTTGTCTCACTTTTAAGATCAAATAAATTATTAGCCATGTCAAATAGAAATTCCATGGAGGAAATTCACAGTAGGTGATTTAAAAGTTAGCATGTACAGTCAAGCCCGAAATTATTCATACCCCTGGCAAATTCTGACTTAAAGTTACTTTTATTCAACCAGCAAGTTTTTTTTATTATTAGAAAGGACAAAGACGTCTCCCAGAAGATAAGACGATGTATAAGAGGCATCACTGTGGGAAAAATTATTACTCATCTTTTATTTACATTTGAACAAAAAGTGGCATGTCTAACATTATTCATACCCTTCTCAATAATCAATAGAAAAGCCTTTATTGGCTATTACAGCAATCAAACGCTTCCTATAATTGCTGACCAGCTTTTTGCATGTCTCCACTGCTATTTTTGCCCATTCATCTTTAGCGATGAGCTCCAACTCTTTCAGGTTGGAGGGTCTCGTTGCCATCACCCTGATCTTTAGCTCCCTCCACAGATTCTCAATTGGATTTAAGTCAGGACTCTGGCTGGGTCACTGCAATACGTTAATGTTTTGTCAGCTAACCATTTCTTCACCACTTTTGCTGTGTTTTGGGTCGTTGTTGTGCTGAAATGTCCACTGCTGCCCAAGGACAAGTTTCTCTGCAGATGTTGTTGTTGAGAATTTTGATGTATTGCTCCTTTTTCATGGTGCCTTTTACTGTGATTAGTGTCCCTGGTCCACCGGCTGAAAAACACCCCCAAAACATTAGGTTCCCACCACCATGTTTGACAGTGGGAATGGTGTTCTTAGGGTTGAAGGCTTCCCCTTTTTTTTTTTTTACGTCAAATGAAGGCTACATCATTGTGGCCAAACAATTCAATTTTTGTTTCATCTGACTATAAAACAGAAGACCAGAAGTCTTCTTCTTTGTCCAGATGAGCATTTGCAAAGGCCAAGTGGGCTTTTGTGTGCCTTCTCTGGAGAAGTGGTGTCCTCTATGGTGGTTCCAACCACGTCCTCTGAGATTTTTCACAGTGCGGAACATCTTGTATTTTTTAATAATACTTTGCACTGTAGCCACTGGAACTTCAAAACATTTAGATATGGTCTTATAGCCCTTTCCTGACTTGTAAGTAGCAACAATGCGCAGCCGCAGGTCCTCAGTGAGCTCCTTTGTCTTAGCCATTACAGTCCACAAACCAACAGCAGAGAGTTTCTGTTTTTCACTTGTTGAGTTGATTAAAGCAGCTGTTCCCAATGAATCAGGGTAATTAGGATGCTTTAGAACAGCTTGGACTATTTGGAATGGTATAGAACTTTGGATTTTTCCATAGACTGTGACAGTTTGCAAAGGGTATGAATAATTTTGGACATGCCACTTTTTGTTCAAATGTAAATAAAAGCTGAGAAATATTTTTTTCCACAATGATGCCTCTTGTACATCGTCTTGTTATCTTTTGGGTGAAGCCTGTGTCATTTCCGGTCAAAAAAAAAAAAACTTGCTGGTTGAATAAAAGTAACTTTAAGTCAGAATTTGCCAGGGGTATGAATAATTTCTGGCTGGACTGCATGTCTAGCTTGAAGTAAATGTGTTTTGGGGAATGGCATTGACCTCAATTTTTTGGCATCCTAAAAGCTTTCCTTCCGACAGCAGAACACATTTTCATTAGTAGCTACTCAACATAGAGCTTTTATAAGACCACATATGGAAACTCTTAAAGACTGGATTCTCCGATTTGTTTTATCGACTATATTTTCCATTCTTTTTATTAAGATAAGAAGGGCAGAAAGCCTTTTTTGTTCCCATTAGCTTAAAGAGCGTAATGATAAGGATTGGCTGCATTGCTTACAAAAAAACATCTCCAGACATTTGTTCTAGATCCGAGCACCACAGATGATTATCATCATCATCATCATCATCATCATCATCATCACAGCTTTATGCTAATTGCAGGAGCACAACACCAATGCAAAACAACAAGCACAAAAGAGAGCAGAGAGAGAGATATGGCAGCTCCTCCACCAACAAACAACTTCTTGCACATGCGATTAATGGAGTGTTGCTACAGCAACTGAGGTAACGCAGTGTTGCTTGCAATTATCTTGCAGTCAGGAGGAAAGTTCGAAGCAAACTAGGTGTTTAAAGGACGGGACTTGTGTTATTGCTCGGAATGCTGATGCATAATGAGGTTTAGAAGTTTTAAATTGCCTGTACGAAGTTCTTTGGTGACGCTTCTGTCCGTTTCTTTGTTCTCAGTGTGTTTACCATTCTAAGGGCTTCTGCACTTGTGTCAGTGCATTGGAAGTATGCTCTTCTATTAATATTAGAATAATAATAGCTTTTTTCTCAGTCCATGTATAAACACATGGAGTTGATGCTTGTTAAATTACACTACAGCCAAAGCTTCCGTTCAGTGATTGAGCTGCCCATTGGTGACGCTGACAGTAATTGCTGTGTAAGCTTAACATTCCCTTGTGGTAATTGTTGTAATTGTGATTATCATGTCATACAGATCTACGGTATACGTTATCAAATGCATTTTCCGCCATTAAAAATGAGCTTGCCTCTGTTCAGTGGCTTGGAAAAAAGGTAAGGTGCCTAAATTGGATAAAAGATTAAGTGGCTTGTCCCCTGCTAACTGTGCCAGCTGTTATGCAAAGTTGCTATGGGTGAATGGACAGAAAGTATCAAAAGTACATTTGGAAACATTTTTTACTGAACACATGATATTTGTGCTGAATTAACTTTCACATAATAATAATAGCTTAATACTGAACGCTTAAAGGTTGTATCAGCGATTTCAAGCCTGAAACATAAAGTGTCACATTCAGCTGACCTTTCTTCACGATCCCCTCGCTGAAGAAAGGTCAGCTGAATGTGACACTTTATGTTTCAGCCTAGAATGGCTGATACAACTTTTAAGTAATGTATTTTCTTTTATGCTGTGAAAAATAGAAGAGGTGCTCTTATTCAGTTCTTGCTTTATAATTTTAGAATTCATGGGCCTGGAAGCAAATTAACATCAGGCAGCTGAATAAAATTCAATAAATGAAAAATACTAAGGTAAGAGTAAGAATTTAGAGGCTGATATAAGTGTCTCAATTATAGTATTAATAAAATGGGAAGATAAGCTGCCCACATACAATATATTTTAAAGGTCATGGAACTGTTTTGTGTTGTTAGGAGCTTATGTAACTTTTGCTTAAGTGATTTTCCTTATTATACTGTCATTGTCAGTCTAAATGCACAGCATATAATTTCAGAGACTAGCCACCAAGAACACAACATGTTTATTAGGCCATGTTTATTAAGTTAGTAAAGTTCTAATCGGTGCATAGTGTTGAGTTCCTTTTTACAGCCATCTGAAAACTATAGACTGAGCTTTATGTTTAAATATTCTACAAACTAATGAAGCTGTGTTTATAATGAATTTTAACAAGTGGAACAAGCAAAAATAATTATGATAGGCTTTCAACAGAACTTACCAGACTGAATCAGACTCATTGAACCAAAGGTACGGCTGAGAATGAATTATATTTAATCAACATAATTCACTTTAATTACTCTGTTCAAATGGCTTTGGTGGTATGTTTTTAAAATTTTGTTTAATTGTAGTTCTGGTAATCAGTCTCAAACCCAAGCTGTTAACCGTAAGATCACAAATCAGATGTTGAATATCAAAACACTTATAAAAAATTACACAACTTTAAAATTACTTGCTCTTTTCCCTTTTCACATTACATTTTGCATCAGCATGACACCGGCATTTATTTTCAATAAAAATAAAGGAAATAATTGAAAAGTGGAAAATAACGTGCCTCACGGGTGTTTATAGGTAGGTGTAGGGCTCTGCTGTCCCAAAGTGGCATCCATTTATTATTATTGTAATAAAAATGATGATTTATTATTGCATATTGTTTTATAATGTACTACAATACTGAGGTGCAGATACCTGCCACTATTTGCACTAAGCACTATAGACAGATGTAACAACTATTATTGTAAAGAAATTTTTTACATCTTTTACTTAGTGTGAATAAAATCCATTGCTTTTTGCACTTAGTGCAAATGGCCACTGCCTTAATTTTAGTTTTATTTGTTGTAATGTTGTGCTCTTTCACCATGGTCCATAAAATTAGATATATTTTATTAAATACTTTTGAAATATGTACAAGATATATAATTCAACACGCATTTCAAACAAAAATTATTAATATTTGGTCTTAAAGGTGCCATAGAATGGAAAACTGTATTTACCTTGGCATAGTTGAATAATAACAGTTCTGTACATGGACATGACATACCGTGAGTCTTAAACAGCATTGTTTCCTCCTTCTTATATAAATCTGCTGTTTGCGAAAGACCACTGAAAAATAGACTAACCCTAACATAACAGCGACTATGATGTAATAGTCTCGGGATCATTAATAGTTCCGCCCCCAACATTTGCATCGCCCAATCATCAGAAGTTCTGCAGTTAGGCTATTGTGAAAAAAAAAACAAAGCGAAGACAATAGCGAAAATGGCAGAGCACGAAAATAAATGGTATGTTTCATGAACCTTCCAAATAAGGTAATAACAGACCATTTCATTTTAGGGACAAATCCTAGGGTTGTAAATGGACCTGTAAAACCGTTTCTGGAGAATTTTTGCCCTTTCCTATGTCATATACCTTCTATGTAGAAGGGAACAATTTAAAATATTGTATCAATGCATTCTATGGCACCTTTAAACCTCATATGAGACCCTGGACCACAAAACCAGTCTGAAGTAGCAATAGCCAAAAATGCATTGTATGGGTCAAAACTATCAATTTTTCTTAAGGCAAAAATCATTTGGTTATTAAGTATTAAATTCCATGAAGATATTTTGTAAATGTCCTATTGTAAATATATCAAAACTTAACTTTTCATTAGTAATATGCATTTCTAAGAACTTAATTTGGACAACTTTAAAGGTGATTTTCTCAATATTTAGATTTTTTTGCTCCCTCAGATTCCAGATTTTCAAAAAAGTTGTTTCTTATGTATGTATAAATTTCATTTTCAAAAAATTTACCCTAGTGACTGGTCCAAGGTCACATATATTGATAACTTGTTAAAATTAACTGTATTATTTTAGACTTTTATCATGAATTTCTTTACATTTCATCCAGTTTAACGCTACTCCCTAAAATTTACAATGTAACTACCAGAGTCAGAAATTAACAAGGGTTTTTTTTTAACAAAAATGCCTATAAATTTAAGACAAAGAGGCAAAAAATTCCCCTGCACAATTAACCAATGTATTTCGGTTGTTGTGATTATAAAGTGAAATGTGAAAATGAATGAAAATTGTCAGTTCACAAAATTAGCCTACATTTTGATTTGCTCACACTGCATCAGATTGCTTTTACATGCTGTTTTGTGCAGTGTTGAGTCATAACCAATCAAACGTATTTCTGTTGAACTTAGGAATGCATTGGCCAATCAGAGGCGCTTAGATTAGTCATTGCTGAAAATGCAGAAGCTGTTGATGATGATATGAATATGATGTAAATAAAAGATTAATTTCGTAGCTTCAGTGATTTAAAATGGAGTATTTGCTTAACTTACATAACTGCTAGACTTGACTAACATCGTGGACTGACAAGTCAGAATGTGAGATGCCCAAAACGAAGCAAAAATGTATATTGTTTTCTATATTGATATTAATAATTATTATTACAATGGAAAAAAAGAGCAATAATCTACAATAATGATTTTGTCATAATATTGCAGCTCTATGAACTGTTGAACTGTTTTTTACATGTAAAATTCAGATACAATTTTAAACAGTCTATTTATATTGACAATGGTTAAAAATATTGATTAAAGTAACTGGATAAATGTATGTATTTGAAATGAAAGACAACATATGTCACGGGTTGCTGGGGGTGAGGAGCCATAGGGAAAACACGATGGAGCCAGGAGTAGAAAACAAACTTATTTAATGAAAACCAACAGGTATCCAGGGAAGCACACAACCAACATAACGTTAAGACAGCACAAGGGAAACTGAGGAACAAACAACTTATAAAGGGAGGCAGAAGGGTGTGGCAATTAGCAATGACAGGTGGAGCAGGTTAAGCTAACGAGGGGAAGTCCAAATATGGGCAAAGGGTAAACCAAAAGAAACAGAAACAACAGGGGGAGACAAAGGGAAAAACCAAAACATGTCCATGGGGGGAGAAACACTAGGAAACACTAACAAAAAAGTCCATAAACCTGACAACATGTGGTTTTTATAATAATAGGTGATTTTAAATTGAAATTGCCCTCACAATTGTAAAAAATGCAAATTTGGCCCTTTAAAGTTAATTTCTGACCCTGGTAACTACTTATGCATCTTTTTGTTTTGTACCTCAAATCAAATTTAGTAACTGAATGGGAAATAAAACACATTCCTAATTCATTTCTGAATAGTGCACAACCCTGGAAGGTCAAATGAAGTTGCTAGCTGCCAAGAACATGTTTGTTAGGCCAAAACCAACAAGGACACACTCATTTCTGACCCACACCATTTAAAATGGTTGAATGACTAAAGTAAAGCTACAACTTTATTGGAGCAACAAAAATTGAAGCAACAAGATTATTGATTTAATGTAGCAAGATTTGATGAAAAGTATCATGAAAAGTATTGAAGTACCCTGAGAGAGACATTCACAGTTGATCACAGCAAAGATAAAAGGACTGCAGGCAGAGTTCATGATCTCTTCAAAAGCCAGGCCCTTATAGCATACTTCCTTTGCCAAAGTCATATCTGCAGGACCATTTCCTCATTCCCCTCTCCTGCTTTTCACATCTTTTTGTCCTTTCCTGGCTAGCTACGAAAATACGGATGTATGCTATGATCAGGCTTCTTTTTCAGTAGGTGTGTCGGGGATGGGAAAAGAGTCTTTGAAAAGTTGAGATCAGTCAGATAAAAGGAAGATTTCTTTCATCATAGCTGCTTTGATTGACAGTTACCGGCATGGCTGATCTGAAAGTAGACTGTCACTGCTGAAAACGCCGATGTGCAGGATTGCATGAGAGAAGCAAAGATTTATTTTTTACGCAGCTTATTGGAACGATAAGCAAGAAGTTATAAACATTTCCATCCATGACCACTGCAATCCAGATGCACTGAAGCATTTGATTGTATGGGTAGGTTTGGGTCAGAGGTTGCTTTGCATAATCAGACTTTTTGCTAACGGCATGAAGTCTAGTCTAGGTTTCAACTGATTCTAGCCAAAAATATCACTGACAGTGATTTGATCATTGGAGATCACCAGGTCACCTCACTGTTAGTTGCTAGTACTGCTAAAAAGTCCTAAGATTATTGGTAGGTTGCTTTAATGGCAATTGAAAATCTGATTATAATTTGGCAGATTCAGGTTTGTAATTTTAATAAAACTTCTCATATATTTGTTTGCATATTAATTACAGCATACACACTACCAGTCAAAAGTTTTTGAACAGTAAGATTAATGTTTTTAAAGAGGCAATTTCTGCTCACAAAGCGTGCATTTATTTGATCCAAAGTACAGCAAAAACAGTGCAATTTTGAAATATTGTTTTCTGTTTGAATATATTTAAAAATGTACTTTGTGATTTTTACATAATTTTAGCATCATTACTCCAGTTACATGATCCTTCAGAAATCATATTTAGATTTGATGCTCAAAAAACATTTATTATTATTATTATTATTATGTTGAAAACAGATAAAGTAGAGTTTCTTTGATGAATAGAAAATTCAGAAGAACAGCATTTATAACAGCATTTTTCAGATAAATGCTGACCTTGAAAATAATAAAAAATGTTTTTGAACAGCAAATCTGCATTTTAGAATGATCTGAAGGATCATGTGAACTAAAGACTGGAGTAATGATGCTAAAAATGTAGATTTGATCACAGGAATGAATTGCATTTTAAAATATATTCAAATAGAAAACAGTTATATTAAATAGTAAAAATAAATACTTTTTTAACTCTTATTGCTGTTCTTTGGATCAAATAAATGCAGTGAGCATTAGTGAGATTCTTTAAAAACATTAAAACTCTTACTGTTCAAAAACTTTTGACTGGTAGTATTCACTAAAAGAATACATTTTAAACTTAAATTAAGGAAAACTTTTCAATTAATTTAGGTCAGTACAATGAAAATAAAACAAGTTTACTGTTCTTACTGTTCTTTGGATCAAATAAATGCAGGCTTAGTGATCAGGAGGTAATTCTTTACAAAACATTAAAACTCCGCCTGTTCAAAAACTTTTGACTGGTAGTGTACATTAACAAAAAAATACACTTTAAACTTAAATTAAAGAAAACTTTTTAATTAATTTAGGTTGGTACAACAAAAATAAAACACGTTTATTTAAACAAATAATGATTTGCTGAACCAACTTATATTTTAAGGGTCTGTGTCATAATAACATGTTAGTGATGCAAAACATGTAATTAGCAAGATGATTATCCTTTTGTTGGAACTTGCCAACTCTTCTTGAAAATGAATGTTTTCTGCTTGCTTTGTTGTTACAAATTGCTGAACGCCACTTTAGACAGCAAGTTTCTGTTTGACATGTTAAGTTACCAACCACAAGTTGTGTTGATTGTATGTGAATTTTACTGACAGCCAAAAGAGAAACTGTTAACATCACAATAACAGATTGGCATAAACTCAGTAATAACAATTATCACAGCAATAGACAAATAATTGCAAATAATTGTCATTTGTATGTCTTCTGTTGCACAGAAAACACAAAAGGAAATCAAAATGAATGTCTAGTTTATTTGCTACTTAAAAATAGTAAACTGTCTATTGAAGTCTATTTAAAAACGAATTTATATTAACTTTACTCATGTACCTCCTCCTCCATTATTGTTGTGGCATTGTTGTTAAATAAAAAGACTGACTGTATTATCTATCAGAGCAGAAGAAACATAAACATTGCTTTATGTACAGTATTTCACCATAAGTCTTAGTCAAATGTTAATGCTTCCGCTCTTTCCAGCTTTGAGTTATTTTGAAGTTTCTTTCCCTTTCTTTTGAATACAAATTAGCATAAATGTCAGCACAAATTATACAATGGGGCCCAATGCTCATAGGAACTTGAGTGTTTACAGGAACTGCTTGGTTTAATAGAAGCCACAAAGCTGTTTGGAGAAAGTAGAACAGCGCTTACATTTCAGTGAAGCAGCACTTGAGGCTCACCAATTATTGAGCTGGAGCTTTCCAAAAATGCTTTAAAGAGATCAAGGAGGAAGCCACCTGTGTGTAATATATATTTAGAGTGCATATAAAATGTTATATACTTTAGTTTTACATTAGCGCTTCAATTACGTTTTTAGCCGTGTAAAGAAGTTTGTAATATATTGTGTATATATTTGCAAAATTTATTTTCTGTCTCACAATTTTCTGTTTAAATATGTTTTAAAAAGTAATTTATTCTTGTGATGCAAAGTTGAATTTTCAGCAGCCATTACTTCAGTCTTCAGTGTCACGTGATCCTTCAGAAATCATTCTAAAATGATGTTTTGGTGCTCAAAAATAATTTCTTCTTCTTATTATTAATGTTTAAAAAAAGTTGTGATGCTTAGTATTTTTGAGGAAGTAATGGTAAAGAACAGTTTGTTTAAAAATGTATCTTTTGTAACATTATAAATCCTTTTACTGTCACTTCTGATTAATTTAATGCATCCGTGTTGAACAAAAGTATTAATTTCTTTAAAAAAAATTGTACTGATCTCAAAATTCTGTATATTACACACAAATTTGTTTTTATAGTCTATGTATATAGTCTTGAACAGTACAGCATCGTAGTGTTGTTCTCTCTGTAGTCTATCAGCATAAGAACTGAGTGTTCTAACTCTAAGAAGTATTTTTGCTCTGCAAGATTATGAATTGTTTTTTTCCTTCTTGCCAAACTTTGCAGACTTTCTTCTCACATCTGCTTTGCCTAATTCAGCCAATTATGCCTTCTTTATGATACTTTTTCATCCAAAAATAATTTTCTGAAAGCAAAAAGAAGAGTTTCATGGGACAAGTAAACAATAACGCCTTCTAAATGACATTGTGAAAGAAATCAAATCCTACATAGGTTGCAAAAGTAGTGCAGGATAATGAAGAAAACAGGCTATTTATGATTTAAATAACTCTTATGTTGGAGAGTGTTGCTGAGAATGCTCTCAGCTATATTTTATGAGAGAATATCAACAAAAGGCTTAGTTAAAAGTGCAAGAAGAATGACTTGAATCTGAATTTGGAATGTAGTTTTGCTTTGAATAACATGAGCAATTGTGTTATGTGTACATAATTGAATGCGTGTCAGTCTGGTCAATGTCTAGGTGGAAAAAAGCACAAAAGTGGTTATACATGTTCTGATGGAATCAGAAATAACATGCAAATGCATTGTATGCTGGTTGAAAGCATCTAAAAATAAGCAGAGAGCAGCAAAGCTATCAAGGAACAGATGATCTAGGTTTCTTACAGTATCTAAGTATCTGTCATCATGAGAACATATTCACAAACATGACTAACCACAGAATCTATAGTTAGTTTTTTGCCATAGGCAAATCATTTATAGTTCCATAGGCTGTGGAAAGCATTTTAATTAATTTAGGCCAAGAATGTGACATTAAATAATAATGAGTCCCTTCCCCCATCTTAGTTTTAGCAAACTGTAAGCCTCCACAATTTTCTAACCCATTCTAACTTCCATGGTCAAGCGACTATTAAGACGCTAAAGGTGTCACTATGTCAACCAACTAGGAATGCCATTGATTTAATTTGTTTGCCATATGCATCAGATCAAGACATTTGTCTGCTTGCATTTGTAAAGGTAGATATTATTTATACAATGAGGAAAAAAATTATTTGACCCTCTGCTGATTTTGTACGTCTGCCCACTGATCAAGAATTTATCAGTCTATAATTTTAATGGTAGGTTTATTTTAACAGTGAGAGACAGAATAACAACAAAACTAGAAAAACACATTAAAAAAGTTATAAATTGATTTGCATTTTATACAGGTAAGGAGCTAAGATTAGGAGCACTCTCTTAAAGGGAGTGCTCCTAATCTCAGCTTGTTACTTGTATAAAAGACACCTGTCCACAGAAGCTATCAATCAATCAGATTCCAAACTCTCCACCATGGCCAAGACCAAAGAGCTGTCCAAGGATGTCAGGGACAAGATTGTAGACCTACACAAGGCTGGAATGGGCTACAAGACCATCGCCAAGCAGCTGAGAAGATGACAACAGTTGGTGTGATTATTCCAAATGGAAGAAACACAAAGTAACTGTCAATCTCCCTCGGTCTGGGGCTCCATGCAAGATCTCACCTCGTGGAGTTTCAATCATCATAAGAAAGGGGAGGAATTAGCCCAGAACTAGACAGGAGGATCTTCTCAATGATCTCAAGGCAGCTGGGACCATAGTCTCCAAAGAAAACAATTGGTAACATACTACGGCTTGAAGGACTGAAATCCTGCAGTGCCTGCAAGGTCCCCCTGCTCAAGAAAGCACATGGCCATGAAGTTTGCCAAAGAACTTCTGAATGATTCAGAGGAGAACTGGGTGAAAGTGTTGTGGTCAGATGAGACCAAAATCGAGCTCTTTGGCATCAATTCAACTCGCCGTGTTTGGAGGAGGAATGCTGCCTATGACCCCAAGAACACCGTCAACATGGAGGTGGAAACATTATGCTTTGGGGGTGTTTTTTTGCCAAGGGGACAGTACAACTGCACTGCATCAACGGGACTATGGACGGGGCTATGTACCATCAAGGCCAGGACATTGAAGCCAGCCAGGGCATTGAAAATGGGTTGTGAATGGGTATGACCTGAAACACATGGCCAAGGCAACAAACGAGTGGTTTAAGAAGAAGCACATTAAGGTCCTGTAGTGGCCTAACCAGGGTCCAGACCTTAATCCCTTTGAAAATCTGTGGAGGGAGCTGAAGGTTTGAGTTGTCAAATGTCAGCCTCAAAACCTTAATGACTTGGAGAGGATCTGCAAAGAGAAATGGGACAAAATTCCTCCTGAGATGTGTGCAAACCTGGTGGCCAGCTAGAAACGTCTGACCTCTGTGATTGCCAGCAAGGGTTTTGCTAAATCATGTTTTGTGAAGAGATTTTTTGTTGTTATTCTGTCTCTCACTGTTCAAATAAACCTACCATTAAAATTATAGAATGATCATTTCTTTGTCAGTGGGCAAATGTACAAAATCAGCAGGAGATCAAATAATTGTTTTCCTCTGTATATATAGAGATCTATTTATTTAAGTACAGTCAAGGTAATTTATTGCAACAACTGAGAAAACTGTATAAATGTATTACAAATGAGTCACAGTGCATTCCAATTCTTCTGAAAACATGAAATATAAGGAATCTGAGTGAAATATTGAATTGCTGATGACCCCGCTCCATTCATGCAGCAAAATCTAATTCAAAAGATAACTTTACCATGATGGAATCACTGATAAAACACACAAACCAGAGTCAATATCACTTTACAATCAAAACTGATGTAATAGTACTTTAGGTAGCAATTTCTGAATGTGTGCAGGGTTTAAGAGTTACTGTAAATGGAGACAGTGATTGCTTTTGGGTTTGTTCCTCACACAAAGCAGTCTTTTGGCCTTGGAATAATTTGATTAATTTTAACTGTAGTTGAGGTTTGGTTTTGGTGAATGTGTCAAAATGACAATTATTGTTGTCTATTTATTGGCTCCAAAGGTTTTCCTAGTTTGTCTTTGTAGTGACACCTAGAGGCCTTTAGTGTCTTAATTACGTTTACATTTATGCATTCAGGAGAGGCTTTTATCCAAACCAACTTACAAAAGAGGAGGAACAAAGCCATCTGTCAAAGAGCCAACAATATTCATAATACACAATGCCAGGTTTACCAGACATCTAGATTAGAAGCAATCTAGATAGGAGGAGAAATGGAGGGGGGAATGTGTTTGCATGTACATGTATTGATTTAAGAGTGTGGGCGAGTTAAAGGAGAAGTTTACTTCCAAAATAAAAATTTACTCACCCCCATGTCATCCAAGATGTTAATTTCTTTCTTATTTCACAAATAAATTAAGGTTTTTGGGAAAAACATTCCAGGATTTTTCTCCATATAGTGGTCCAAATTGCAGTTTCTTTGCAGTTTCAAAGGGCTCTACGTGATACCAGCCAAGGAATAAGGAATAAGTGTCTTAATGAAACTGCAATTTGGACCCCATTGAAGTTCACTATATGGAGAAAAATCCCGGAATGTTTTCCTCAAAAACCTTAATTTCTTTTTGACTGAAGACATAAAAGACATGGGGGTGAGTAGATTATTAGGAATTTTTTTATTTTTTATTTTATTCTGGAAGTGAACTTCTCCTTTAACTGCTTGCAAAAGATATGTGTCTGTAGCTGCTTTCTGAAAGATGTTATTGGTTGAAGAGGGTGGTAGCTCATTTTACCAGAGATGAACAAAGAAGGTGAAGGTTTTAGAGAGTGATGTTTTGCTTTGTGGTGAAGGAACAACAAGGTGTCACTCATTTTAGTAGTGAAGCTAAAAGTACTTGTCCATGCTTCAGTGGAGCCTTGTGAGTTAAAACAGGTTGAATTTTCAGTGCCTCTATAGCTGGACTGATGCTTTTTTAAGGCAAAAGGCTTACTGTTTGGGTGTGACTGTAGTAAACAGCAGCTTCGAGTTTCAAAATAAGTAAATAATATATGAGGTCAAGTGAATGTTGCTAAATCACTTTGTTCCACTGAAACACAACAGCACACTGCCCTCTGGCCGTTTTAGGTTTCACCAGGATTCATGTATATTGGCCTCAGATCCAGATGGTTCTAAACAGGGTTCATTATTTTCACAAATCTGAGGAACAGAACTGTGGGGAAAACAATCTCATTACACCAAATTAACTATTTGAAAATATATTGGCTGCTAATACAGTCTAAAACATGTTGAGATGAGTGATACCACAGCCGTTGATATTCCAACTTGGTGTGTCTTATTATATTATTTTAATGTATTATCTAAATTATAAACACACTGGTTTGTAGTGCAAACAGTTTTTCCATTTACTGCATTAAAGAAAAAGGTGGATACAGTGCTGCTTGATATGTGAACCCTTTGAGCAGTTCAGCGTTTTATGTTGTTTTACCATGATTTTCATCATTTTTTTAATATATTAAATGCATGTTTATCAATTGCATGTGTTTATTTAAAGAGGAAATTATGTATTGTGTAGCCAAAAAAGAACATGAAAAATGGAATTAGTGTGTGTGCAAAATTAAGTAAAATAAATTGTGCAGCATTGGTAAAATAAATTGGGTTACTGATTCTGGTGAAACACATTTGTGCTTAATTAGTTAAGCAGACCTATCAAATTAGAAATTCTTAAGAAAGGGGTTGGGCAACAGTGGCGGTTTTAGGCATGGGCGAACGGGGCAGCCGCCCGGGGCAGCATTTTTTCATGACACGTGGGGGGCGGCACACAAACTTGGAGAAAAAATATTCATCTGTGCCGCTAAGCGGTTTTCTATTATCTATGATACCTGTGCCGCCCCTGCTGCTGAAGGAGCCGCACAAAAGCTGAGCGAGTGGAGAGGAGACGAGATGGGAGGGGAGTAGAGGACGGGGTGTGTGTGTTGGGGGGCGCAGAGTACAGTTCACCTCTCCCAAATGAAGCGGACAAGGAATGGGGCTAAACAATGTCAGTGACACCTGACTTTCTTACAAATAACTTACATTTCATTCAAAATATTATAAACACAGACCAATAATTTGCACATTTTTTATTTATTTAATTGTGTGAAATGGCTAATAAAAATAGGTAATAAAAAACGATTATGATGTGGAGGTGAACTGGTTTAGTCGATTTAATCTGTTAATTGTCGATTACAAAGTAAACACAGCGATGGAGAGAAAAGGCCAAAGCTGTCAGGTGCCCAATTTAGGAAAAATAAATAAAACAAGATGAGGAGAAATGTGTCTATGACATGTGTCTACAATCAGACGAAAACTGAACAGACATGACATTTATGAGACGGTTGATAGAAGGAAGCCTCTCCTCTTGCAAAAGAACAAAACTGCCCATTTGCCAAAGAGCATTTGGACAAACCAAAGGCCTTTTGGAAACCCATTCTCTAGACAGGTGAGTCCAAAATCGATTTATTTTGTCATAATTAAAACCACCAGGAGAAAAGCCAACACTGAATTCCAACAGTAAAGCACGGTGGTGGAAATTTGAAGGTCTGGGGCTGCTTTCAGCCTCCGGGCCTGGACGATTTCATATTATCCAGGGAAACATTGAATTCTCAGGCCTGTCAACAAATTCTTGATGAGAATTTCCTGCCATCAGTCAGGGAGCAGAAGCTGGGCTGAAAATAGGTGATGCGACAAGAGAACGATCAAGGAATGGCTTAAAAGAAAGAAGTTCAGACCTCAATCCAATCAAAATGTTGTGGCTAGCATGTTCCTCCAACCTCTCTGAACTTCAAGGAGTTCTTTAAGGAGGAGAAGGCAAAAATCTTTAAAGGCAGATGCGAGAGACTGATCAGTGGATACAGAAGAGGTTTAGTTGAAGTAATTGCTGTAAGATGAGGTGCCACAAGCTACTAAATAAATACAAACTTCTGCAAGTCAAATGTTCAGTTTTTGTGAGATAAACCACTTTTGTTGAATAAATAATAACAATATATATTTTGTTTTGCTTTACAACCTGGGGGTTGGATGTACATTTGTGATCTTGGACCCAGAAGAGTTGCTAGACCTAAAGCTCTACTGGGGCACATGCCCCCATTACTCGTTAATTCAGTTGTTGCATGTAGTTTAATGTCTTTATTTTGGGATTATCAACGTAAATTATAACTCAAATTTGAGATTTTACTGGGGCACAGCATATTTTTACTGGGGCACGTGCCCCAGTAAAATGGGTCTAGCAACGCCCCTGCTTGGACCACAAAACTGTAGTCTTAATTTGCATAGGTAAATTTGTAGCAATAGCCAAAAAAACATTGTATTGGTCAAAATGATCAATTTTTCTTCTATGCCAAAAATCATTAGGATATTAAGTAAAGATCATGTTCCATGAAGATATTTTGTAAATTTCCTACCATAAATATATCTAAACTTAATTTTTGATTAGTAATATACATTGCTAAGAACTTCATTTGGACAACTTTAAAGGCAGATTTCTCAATATTTAGTTTTCTTTGCACCCTCAGATTTCAGATTTTCAAATAGTGGTATCTGCTATCCTAACAAACCATATATCAATGGAAAGCTTATTTATTCAGCTTTCAGATAAATGTATAAATCTCAATTTAAAAAACTTATGACTTGACCCTTATGACTGGTTTTGTGGTCCAGGGTCACATTTGATAAGGTTGTTTTAAATTTGTACACAAAAACAATGACCATGTCTGGAGGGTTCATAAACTTTCAAGCAGCACTGTATTCAAAAACAGTAATAGATAGGTAAATATGTAAAAATTAAATTACCTATGAATTGTATTTAATTTATGCATTGACTTACCGTATTTAAAACTCAAAATATAGTTTTACAGAGAAACTTTAATCTGAAATTTTGTTTGGATGCATTAATTATCTAAAAGTTTTATGGGTGTTTGTCTGGAGCTTTTGAGTCAGAATGAAATTTCTCTCTTAACCCCAGGAGGTCAGAGGAGAAGAGAACCAATTATTCTAACAAAGCCAGAAAACGTCTCGGTTACGTATGTAACCCTCGTTCCCTGAAGGAGGGAACGGAGACATCACGTCGGAGGCCGACGAATTGGGATATCGCTTAGAGAGACCAAACCTCTTCGTGTGTAAACTAAACGAGCCAATGCACATTGGCATGCATGATTGCATCCAGCTGTCGCTGATCACAGCGTGAGCATAAATAGGCAGCCGGTGCAATGCATAGACAGGTTTTCGCTGAGGAGCCGAGCCGGGCCGGCCGCACAGCGGTGGTACAGCTCTACAAATGCCCGCAGCTCTACAAATGTCAGATAGCGAGGCACCGCGAGCCAGCGCACAGGAGGATGCAACACTTCTAGTTGAGTGAGCTCGCAACCTGAGCGGGCAGGGCACACCCTGAGCTTGGTAAGCCAGGGCGATGGCATCCACTATCCAGTGAGCCATCCTCTGCTTGGAGACGGTATTCCCCTTCTGCCGTTCTCCATGACAAATGAAGAGTTGGTCTGACCTACCCTCTTGATGGAGGCCAGTGCAAGCAGGAGCAGAGTCTTCATAGAGAGATACTTCAGCTCGACTGACTGCAAAGGTTCAAAGGGGGCCCGCTGTAGTGCTGTGAGCACCAGAGACAGGTCCCAAGAGGGTACGGAGGGGGGCCTAGGAGGATTTAACCTCCTCGCTCCCCTAAGAAACCTGATGACCAGGTCGTGCTTACCCACCGACCTTCCTTCAATGGGGTCATGGTTTGCAGAGATGGCGGCTACATAAACCTTAAGGTTGGAGGGAGACAGCCTACGCTCCAACCCTTGCTGCAAAAAGGTAAGCATGACTCCGATCGGGCATCTTCGGGGGTCCTCATTTCTAGAGAAAGCCCACTCGACGAACAGGTTCCACTTCAAGGCGTAAGCATGTCTCGTGGATACAGCTCTCGCCGAAGTGATGGTGTCTACCACTCCTTGGGGTAGATCAACTAGAACCTCCGGTGCCATAGGGTGGCCCGTCTCTGAGTCAGTAGATCCTTCCTCAGAGGAATCAGCCAGGGAGGTGCTGTCACGAGGAGCATTAGTTCTGGAAACCAGGTCCGAGTGGGCCAGTAAGGAGCCACTAGCAGGACCTGCTCCTCGTCCTCCCTGACTTTGCACAGTGTCTGTGCGAGAAGGCTCACTGGGGGAAACGCATATTTGCACAGACCCCGCGGCCAGCTGCATGCCAGGGCGTCCGTGCCGAGAGTACCCTCGGTCAGGGAGTAAAACAACTGGCAGTGGGACGTCTCCGGAGAAGCAAACAGGTCTACCTGAGCTTCCCCGAAACGTCTCCAAATCAGCTGGACCGTCTGGGGATGGAGTCTCCACTCTCCGGGAAGCGTAGCTCGTGAGAACTCGTCGGCTGCACGGTTGAGCAAACCCGGAATATGAATGGCACGAAGCGACCTCAGATGCTTCTGACTCCAGAGGAGGAGAGAACGGGCGAGCTGCGACATGCGACGGGAGCGTAGACCACCTTGTCGGTTCATGTACGCAACGGTCGCAGTGTTGTCCGTACAGACCAGCATGTGTTTGCCTTGAAGGCGCCCTTTGAGACAGTTCAAGGCAAGGCGTACTGCTAGCAGCTCTAGACAGTTGATGTGCCAGTGTAGCTGAGGGCCCGTCCAAACCCCCGACACTGCCTGCCCGTTGTACGTGGCCTCCCAGCCGGTGGTGGAGGCATCCGTGTTTACCACAGCATGCCTGGAGACCTGTTCTAAGGGTACTCCTGCCCGAAGAAAAGCTAGGTCTGACCACGGGGTGAAGGTTTGGTGACAGGCCGAGGTTACTTTGACCCGGAGAGTGCCGCACTAACACACTCTCGTTGGGACTCGGCCATGAAGCCAGTGCTGAAGTGGTCTCATATGGAGCAGACCAAGCGGTGTAACTACCGTAGCTGCTGCCATATGCCCCTGTTTCCTGTTCCTGAATGTATTCAAGCAGTTCAGCACCGACTGAGCACGCTCTTGTGTGAGGCGAGCTGTTAGGTTGACCAAGTCCAGTTCCACACAGAGAAAAGAGATCCTCTGCGTAGGAGAGAGTTTGCTCTTTTCCCAGTTGACCCAAAGGCCCAAGCGGGCGAGGTGTGCCAACACCAGGTCCCTGTGTTCGCATAACTGCTCTCGAGTCTGTGCTAGTATCAGTCAGTCGTCGAGGTAGTTGAGGATACGAACACCCTGTTCTCTGAGGGGAACAAGGGCCACTTCCGCGACTTTCGTGAAGACACGGGGCGAGAGGGACAGCCCGAAGGGCAGGACCTTGTACGGATATGCTCTGCCTTCGAACGCAAACCGCAGAAATGGTCTGTGTCATGGAAGGATTGAAACATGAAAGTACGCGTCCTTCAGGTCGATCGCTGCAAACCAATCCTGGGGAAGGACACATCTGAGGATGTGTTTCTGCGTGAGCATCTTGAAAGGTAGCTTGTGAAGAGCTCAATTCAAGACGCGCAGGTCCAGGATCGGTCGTAACCCACCGCCTTTCTTGGGTACTATGAAGTAAGGGCTGTAAAACCCTGTCTTCATATCACCCTGTCTCTGTGCCGGTCCAAAACAGGGTCTGTGTGTCTGTGTGTAGTGTGTGCAAGACATTTACCTGCGTTCTGGCAGCTGGTGCATGAGTAGTCCGTTTTATAGCACTCTCCAACCGCCCAGTGCCGACTGCTGGCGAGAGAGGAGAGGGGATGAGGCGCGGGGTTGACCCGTGCAACATCCGCTGTCCCCTCTGGGGACCCAGAGATAGAGGAAATTGCTCTTTTTTTTAAATTTGGGTGTCACCGGCCGTGAGGCCGATGACGGGGAAAAAAGAAACAAAAGATTCTCCACCTGGCCCTCCTCCGGGGGAGGGGGTGGTGCGTTCACCACCTCCCAAAGATCAGCCTCCTCCATCTCTGGGTCGCCCGTCTCAGGGTCGCTTGTTCTCGCATTTCCCACTGGTCTTGGTGGGAGCCTGGACGGGGAGGGTGGGCGCCCTGCGACCAGCTCTACGGCGCCACTGTGAAGGCTGCTACGCTGGCTGCTGTGGAGCGGGGGCGGAAGCAGGGGGCCGCCCTCGGCGACGAGCAGGCTGAGGTGCCGTCAGCGGCCGGGTGGAGGCAGCAGCGGGGGCACGCCGGGGCAAGATGTGACTGATGGCCTCAGTCTGCTTCTGTGCGGCAGAAAACTGCTGGACAAAGTTTTCCACCGCGTCGCCGATGAGGCCGGTCTGGGACACGGGGGCATTTAGAAACCTGATCTTTTCGGCTTCCCTCATGTCGGCCAGACACAGCCAGAGATGGCGTTCCTGGATATCGCACGACCCAGAGACCGCGCGGTGACCTTCGTCGCTTGTAGCGCGAGGTCCGTTGCAATGTGAAGCTCACGTAGAACTTCCGGGTCGTGCCCACCCTCGTACAGGTCCTTCAGTGCCTGGGCCTGGTGGACCTGTAACAACGTCATGGCGTGTAAGGCGGAGCCAGCAGCGCCACAGGCCGCATAGGCACTGCCGATCAAAGCCGACGAGGGCCTACAGGCCCGGGAGGGGAGCAACGGGTTGCCCCGCCAAGTGGAAGCGTCGCCGGGACACAATTGCATCGCCACCGCGCGCTCCACCGGCGGGACAGTGTGTACCCCCACGCTGGTCCGCCATCGAGGGTGGTGAGGGAGGATGTGCCACTGGAATGGTTTCTGGCAGTAAAAGGTGCCGTCCACATCCCAGTAAGCTTGTCATGCACCTCCGGGAAGAAAGGCACTGGGGTGGGATGCTGAGAACCAGCGCGAGCCACCCCAAGATACCAATCGTCCAGCCGAGAAGGGTCGGGACGTGATGGAGGGTTCCATTCAAGCCCTACCTTTCTTGACGGCCCGGGCAAGCATAGCCATCATCTTCGGGTCGTTATCGGGCACCACTGACTGCCTAGCGGATGGCAGCGATCCCGAATCGTCCTCCCCCGAGAAGTCTGGCTCACCCCCCGATGCCGCGATCGACATCTGGTCATCAGGGGTAGCCCCAAAAGTAATGAGTGGTACCTCACGAGGAGGTCCAGCACACTCTTCTGGGAGCTCCAGAGGGAACGGAGTGTCGGTGGAAGGAGAAACCCCCACGTTTGCCGGGGGGAACAGTAGATCTGGGCAGAAGAACTGGTACCCCGCCCCTTTGCAGGAAGCGGAGTCTGATCCGCTGGTGAGTGTGCTCAATGCCCAGACACGTCAGACAGCGACCGTGACCATCACCTGGCGCCAGGTAACGACCACATCCAGAAACGCACGGGTGAAATGGCATTTTGCTCTTTTAGACGCCTCGTCTTTAAAAAGACGTTCACCCGTTGCACTCTTTTAGAAACTGCTCTTATGTGCTGAAGCGCACAGGGGAGATGGCCGCTGCGACACAGAAGGCGGGTAGTGCAGTCCTTAACTGTGCGCTTTTTCCACCCACAGATGACCAAAACCGCTGACGCGCCATGCCGCCAACACAGCAGAGGAGAGTGTCGAATGTCGAATTTCTGATGCTCGTCCGTCTTGTAGGATCGGCTCCAAAGCGAAAAGCTGTCTATGCATTGCACCGGCTGCCTATTTATGCTCACGCTGTGATCAGCGACAGCTGGATGCAATCATGCATGCCAATGTGCATTGGCTCGTTTAGTTTATACACGAAGAGGATTGGTCTCTCTAAGCGATATCCCAATTCGTCGGCCTCCGACGTGACGTCGAGAGACCGACTGAGAGGGAACTGGCCCTCATTATTGAGGGTTATGGGTAAATTAGAAGTGTTTTCCTGCCACGGCTGTGAGCAACAGCAATCACATCTAGTGATGAAACACAATCAATCTGATCCATTGAGAATGACATGGAAACACTCCCCTGCAGTTTACCAATTAGCAGGAATCGCAGATTTGGACGCATCTAGCAGCTTTGCGCACTGCTGTGAAGACTTTTTCAACGCTTTTGACATATCCGACAAATTAGGAATTTATACAAACTTGCATGAGTTTGCCAGCAAGATCAAATGCATCATTTTTTTTTTTTTGGATTTGAAAGAGATAATCAGTGTTCACTGGAGCAAATGATTGCTATTATAATTAGGAAGTTATTAACATTTCTTACAAAGAAGAAATGTATCACAGCATAGTTAATTCAACTGACTATCTGTCTAATAAAAACATTATTTTAATAATGTTTTATTTATTAAACGTCTTTCTCATAGATCATTCCCAACAGAGAATGAGCATACTTTGAAGAGGAGATACCACTGAACGTCATTAATAGCAGATCATGCACCTAAAGAGATAGTGGTAGAAATTGTGCTGTGAGTTTTTAATTGAGATTTGACAGATGGAGGTGTTGATGCAGAGACTCAATGGGAGTGTGTTCCAGAATTTTCACATCACACAAGTTTTTAATTAAATTCCAACAGACTGAAAGTGTTTTCTCTAAAAAGAAAACAAAAAACAAAAAAACAATTAACCTCTGGACATAACAATCAGCATTCAACATATCTGCCTTGAGCATGACTGGCATTTCGGTTGAGAGACTGACAAACATTTGTTTAGCTGATATGTTTACATTTAATTTTAGAGTTTAGCTTGAGGACATGACTTTTAATCAAATCACATTTTGTGTAAATATAGCATGCAGTAAGTTACCTGAAAATGAAAGTTCTGTTATTTACTCACCTCATGTCTTTCCAAACCTTTGTGACTTACATTTTGCCATTGACACATTTTTATTTTAGGGTGAACTGTACCTTTAAGAGAGGTACATTTTTATTATATCAGCTACCTTTAATAAGAAAAGTACAGTGATGTATGTATGCATGTGTATGTGTGACCCTGGACCACAAAACCAGTCTAATGTAGCACGGGTATATTTGTAGCAATAGCCAAAACACATTGCATGGGTCAAAATTTCTTTTATGCCAAAAATCTTTAGGATATTAAGTAAAGATCATGTTCTATGAAGATATTTAGTAAATTTCCTACTGTAAATATATCAAAACTTAATTTTTGATTAGTAACATGCATTGCAATTTCAAAAAATTAACCCTTTATGACTGGTTTTGTAGTCCAGTGTCAAATATGTGAATATAAAATCTAATGAATCAATCTCCATCTGTCTATGCCTCTAAACAGTTAAACTTGTTATTTTAATTTGAATAATTATGGTTCTTAATCTATGTCATAATCTATCATTCATATTTCAGATATTTAGTTAGGCTATTGTTCACCCCATACATTGGCAGATTGTCCTTGTTTGGGCCTTAAAATGCTACATGCAAGTTTTATTATTATTTTATTTTATTATAATTTTTTAACATTACCAGTAGACAGCTCAGTTGTTGACTTAATGGTGGCCTGCTTGCTTGAAGCAGTTTCCATATTTGTGTGTGTATGCACAATAAAAGCTGCACCTTTCTACATTTAAAAATGTGTGAAACATTTATTAAATGACTGCCGTGTCTTTTTATTGTCCTTGTCTTAATGGTTTAATAAAAATGACCCTGTGAAAATATGGATGTGAACATTAAGCTACAATAAAAACAGACAGTGTCAAAAGTTTGTGAAAAAAGCTGCAAGGTTGCTGTGAAGACATGCACTAATGAGGTGTAGTCTGGTGCAGTGCATGTGTGCTTCAGCTAGGAATTGATAGGAAAAAAAACTACGGCATTAGAGAAAACAATTCAAGGAAATCCTCTGAATGTTGAATTAATGTCACAATATCTGACATCAAAGCAGTTCAGATAACTCTGAGCCATTTTGAATCTGTCCTAATTGGACCACCTATAAATTAGATTTTGATTTTTTTTTTTTTGTAAAAGCTGATTTGGTTGGGTAGAGACAGACATGACATATCTTGGGATTGGGATTTTTTTTTGTACAACACACATATCTCTCTCTATACTGCTGCCTTAACCAGCCAAACACACAGTATTCAACTTCTAAGTCTTTTGAATAAGAAGTAGCTCTGTGCCAGCTAGATGCTGCAGTGCTGCCTATACTAGGTTTGTACTGGAACTATCTGCACCTCAAACAGCGGGAGCCCAAAGTCTGAGTCCACTAGTGAAAATCTTTCCAGTTTGCATTTGTTTTTTCCTTTACAATGCTCTTTTTAGCAAAGCTTAATTGGAACCATTTAAAAATGTAACCATTTTACTTTAGCATGCACTAGGAGACATGAACTGTGAGCTTTTGTTCAAAATGATTAAAATGTTATTAGAATCTTAAAGGAGACATATTGTGCCTTTTTACAATATCTAACAGTCTCAAGTGTCCTCAGAATATGTCTGTGAAGTTTCAGCACATAATACCACACATATAATTTATTATATCATTTTGAAAATACCTATATTGAGTGGAAGTAGAAACAGGCTGTTTTCATGCATGGCTCTTTAAATGCAAATGAGCTGCTGCTCCCCACCCCCTTTTCCCTTTTTCTTTTCTTCTATCTTTATTTGACCCTCTAACTCTAGCGCACTCTATTCTAATTATATTCTATTCTAAAAAAAAGACTATTAATTTACTTTGCTTGTTTTCTCTAACACTAGCTTGCTTTTTCTTTTTTTTATTCTAGCTATTTTCTTTTTGTTTATTATATAATAAAAAAAAACTTGATATGTGTTCTGCGTTAGGCTAAATGAGACTTGTCACAGCACTTGCATTTTATTGCTCTTTTGTTGTTTTTGATTGCTTCCATTGTCCTTGTTACGTCCCTTTTTGTTTTATTTCTTTGTTTTGGGAAGTGTTTTGTGTCTTTCTGTGCAGGACGAAGCTGATTGGTTCCTGTAGCCTAATTGATGCCACACCCTGCCTGGTCAGCTGACTCCCTGCTGCCTATAAAGTCTCCTTCAGCTCTGATGCTCGTTTGCTGTTGTTACTTCGCCTTTGCTGTTAGCTACCTGTGTTAGTAAGACTGAGAATCTATAAAAATAGCAAACATCTCTTCAAAAACTTTGTGTCAGCTTCTGGTCATCACATATACTATGTTTATTTAATTATGAATGTTAGAATTTATAATACAGTACAGTTTTGAGTTTTGCCGTTCTGTCTATTTGGTGCTGGCTGTGCATTATGACTCTTCACATCATTCGATTAATATTGTTATTATTATTATTAAAGTAATATTGTATTTTCTACTTGCTCTCCTTTGCATTATTCATTTTACGGTGTAAATGTACGTTGTATAATGTGCCCAGGGATATACATAATAAAATAATAAAATAAAATAATAAAAACTAAACAAGAGATGACTCCGATTAATGGCTTTATTCCTTTTGGATCTGGATTATGTTGTTGTATTGAGTTTATGCATCATCCAGACTCAGAATCGTTTAATTTATTCTTGGGGAAATGTGCATTTGGATATAAATGCTGTCAAATGCTGTCATAATTTACCATGATGTAGTGATTTGAGGGAAATGACTGAGTAAATTGAGAAAATACGCTTAAATATCCCGGAGATGGAGAACAGAAACTATAGCTGGCGCTATGTTGCGCATATAATATTGATAAGTCAGCGGTCTGAGTGCCCATATAAATTGCAAACAAGTAAAAATGTTGTTTCTTTGTTGATTATATAACAACAACTTGGAAAGCAGACAAAAAGAAAAGGTAAAAGGCATTATTTGAGACAAGAGCATATTAATATAATAGGCGCAGACCTGTAGCGGAACTGACTTTACCCTGCGCTGACGTAATTTCCGATTTTTGTGAAAAAGGCTAATTAAATATATATTTTTATCCATGTGCTAGCTATTGAGCTCTGTGAAACAGCCAATCAGAGCAGAGCTCATTAATATTCATGAAGCTTCCAAATAACAGAGCACTTCATTCTAGGGGCAAATTCTAGGGTTGTAAGTGGACCTGTAAAACCATTTCTGGAGATTTTTTGCCCTTTCTTATGCCATATACCTTTTATGTAGATATCAGAGAACAATTTAAAATATTCTCTCAATGCATTCTATGGCACCTTTAAACCTTTTATTGATTGTTTTTCTGTACAGGGAGTTAGGGAAGTGATTTGTATTTTCTTTTCTTTTCTTTTGTAAATAGGTAATTTAGAGGTATACAAATTGTTAGTTATTTTTGTTTGTTATTTTGGCCTGGTCGGCTCCTGAAGACCTAATTCCCCCATCTATATTGTAAAATTCATTATTTTCATTAAAACTTTGTTCATTCATTTACTTCGTCCTTGCACTCTTTCATGTTGCGCCCTCACCCTAGACGGGGGCGTAACATGAAATTGGTGGCTCATCCTATTTTTTCTTGGATGAAATTACAAACCTTTTCGTCAGTAAAACAAAATAATCTATGCGTTATTCAACTCATTGACTACGTTTACATGGACACCAGTAATCTAATTAATGACCTTATTCTGAATAAGACAATAATATGATTAAGCTGTTTACATGAGTTGCTTTTAGAATATTCCTTTCATGTTCCCGTTTTACATGTTATAGTACATAGATCGATTAATGACACACATCATTGCGTCCACACGCGACGCTATCAGTTCATCTTCCTTATAGACTTTTGGATGTTTGGGTTTTAATTTTACAAAAGCTTGAAGTGGCACTGGACATATGCAACAAATATTTTAGAATGTGTGAGTTAAAATTTGCCGTGGTCGCATTTGTGCGAGTGCCTGCTGTGCTGCTCCAAAGCGTCTGATCCATACAGCGAGCGTTTCAGAGCCAGTCAGTTTTTAGGACAAAAAAAAAAAAAAAAACACACGCAAGCACAGTCACCGAAAGCCAGTTTAGTTTTACTTTTTTTGTTTGTTTTCATTTTGAAAACCCTGTTATCTTTGCCGTTTACCTCACATTACGCTTTGGAGGCTTTCTTTTATTTTATTTTTTATTAATTATTTTGATTGCTCAGTGTTTGCGCGCCCTGTAATAAATTGTTTAGTCGGCATATAACAGCATGTGATGGAGTCCATGCCTCGTCTTATTAGTTTTTGTTAATAAATGCTATATAAGCTAGTTTTAATTTATTTTTGTTATGCTGTTTAATTAAAAATAACAAATCCATCTTTTAAGAATTTGTTTTAATCTTAAAATTGATAGGTGTAGCCTTATATATGCAAGCAAAACCAAGATCATGAATTCGATAGTAAAAGTAAAAAGCATCCTAAGACATTCCAATAGCGGAAATCCCGTTCACAAAATTAAAATAAATACTTACAAATTATACTAATGAAAAAGGGGGCTGAATGTTAAAAACGTTTCCATAAAACTAAAAATTATGATAACAAACTAGGCTATTTATCAGCAATGAGCATTGATTAAGCCCATGTTGTAGCAAAATATAAATAAATAAAAATGAAACCAAAGCGCAACCAACTGAGAGCGTTATGCCGCGTTCCAGACAACCCGTTACCCGTGTTTTTCCAAACTTCTACCCGTGAAAGTGCACTGGAACGGCACTCAAACCCGTGAATTCCCACCCGTGAACTCGTACTAGATCGACGACGTACTCCCAGTTCCGAGTTCTGACGTGACATAGCCCGAGAAACAAAAATAAAGCCTCTAGGGGTGCGGTGTTCAGTGGCACACGGTGGAAAAATTGAGTTTAGGACAATATAACGTTGCAATCAAATTATTAATACTATAAAAATAATAAATGCTTGGCGTGACTTGCCTGGAACGCTACAAAGTCCTGAGTCGTGGTTTGAACACGTGATTTACGAGCTCAAAAACCTGCCTGGAACGCAGCATTAGTGTGTATCCTGTCACAAAATGTGGCGAAAAGTCCTACACAAGGGGAATAGTCTGATTAAGGTGTGTACATGTCTTCCATAATGCGACTAAAATAGGAATACTCCACCTGTCTTAATTCGATTTGTGTTTACTCCGATTATGACTTTAGTCGGATTAAATTAATCAAAAATCTCAGTTTACATGGTTGCTTCTTAATCAGAGTATTGTCTTAATCGCGTTAAAATCGGAATATTGTTGTCCATGTAAACGTACTCAGTGTTTGCCTGGGGCTTTTACTTTGTGTGGGAGGAAAATCAGGTTGCGTGATGTCGTCAAAATTTGAATTGGATAAATTTACGATCGCCCCCACACATGAACAAATTGAAAAGTGCCGTAAGGATGATTTATTACTGATTGCGGATTTCTTTGATATCGTTGTTCCTCGTACTGCACCTAAGAGGGAGATTAAAGAGGTGTTGCTCACAGAGCTCGTAAAACAGAGGATATTATCGGAAGCGGGTGTGGTTTCGGGTGTTGCTTCTCACCTTGAACTATCTGAAGGTTTGGGTGTTGCTGAGGCGGAACTCAAATCTGACTAGTCGTTGGCATAGATCCCATTCCCCCGTCTTCACCGGATGATAAAATGTTGGCGGTGCGCTTGAAGGAATTAGAGCTGGAACTCAGTCGCCAACAATATCAAAGTGAGCTGTTACAGGTCCGAGCTCTTGAGCTTGAGACGCGGCGTGATGTTCGTCTGAAAGAGCTCGAGCTCCAGTTAAAGACTGGCCAGCCTCCGAGTCCCTCTCCCGAGGCAAAGGGAAATATAATTCCTGGGCCAGTGAGTGCATCCTCTTCTCTCCCGCAGCATCGCAAACGGCATCGGTAAATTCGTATGATTTTGATATTAGTAAACAAATCTCGTTAGTCCCGTCTTTCAGAGAGAGAGTGAAGTCGACACGTACTTCACTGTTTTTGAACGCATCGCGAACACTTTACAGTGGCCTAGACATATTTGGCCTTTGCTTTTGCAGTGCAAACTATTAGGAAAAGCACAGGAGGTGTGCTCCGCTCTAACCTTAGAACAAAATTTGGATTATGACGCAATTAAAGCGGCAGTGTTACGTGTGTATGAGTTAGTTCCGGTGTTGTGCCGAATTCTGACCCCCGCCAGATTACTACCCCCCTAGTATTGGTAGGTTTAGGGTTAGGTGTGGGGGAGGGGTTAGGATTAGGGGTGGGGTTAGGATAAGGCAATCAGGTAGCGCTTTCAACGAGAGGGGGTCATAATTTGGCGGGGGTCGAAAAAAGGCACAACACCTGTTCAACACCGGAGGCTTATCGTCAGAAATTTAGAAGACATGTAAAAATCCCCAGTCAAACTTTTGTTGAGTTCGCTCATGAAAAGACTACTTTGTTTGAGAAATGGTGTAATGCTAGTAAAATCACGACTTTTGAACAATTAAAAGAGTTAATCTTGGTTGAGGAGTAAAAATTGCATTTCTGAAAGGATTGTTGTTTATTTGAATGAACAAAAAGTTTCCTCTCTTGCTGATGCTGCTGTCTTTGCAGACGAGTTTGTACTCACACACAAAGTTGCTTTTTCGTCACCACGTTCTTTAATCGCTAGACACTTCTTCAGCAGATCGTGAATGTTTCTATTGCCATGAAATGGGACATGTGATTGCTGTTTGTCCATCACTGCAGCGTAAGAACCAGCGAAAAGCTCAAAACACTAAAAGTGTATAGCTTTCGTTCGTGTTCCCTCTTCTGAGCCACTGAACTCTGTTGACCCGACGTTTGAACCGTTTGTTTGCGATGGTGCTGTTGCATTATGTAATTCTGATTCCGAGTTTAAACCTGTGCGTATCTTGCGAGATACTGGTGCTGCACAGACGTTTATTTTGGCAAGTACATTACCGTTTTCTTCTCAGTCTAGCAGCGGATCCGATGTGTTGATTCAAGGAATTGAGTTAGGGGTTGTAAGAGTTCCTTTACACAAAATTTACTTGCGTTCTAACATTGTGACTGGTTTAGTCAAAGTTGCTGTACGTTCACAATTGCCAGTGAAGCGGATTTCTCTTATTCTTGGAAATGATCTAGCTGGAAGTAAAGTTACTGCTTTACCTGAGGTTATCGATGTACCCTGTGTGTCTGAAGATGATGCATTAGTGCAAGAATTTCCCAATGTTTTTCAGTCGTGTGTTGTCACTCGTGCACAAGCACGTAAGTTTGAGGATGAGGTTGATCTTTCTAACTCATTTATGGGTTCAGAAATGTCAGATAGGAACCCCGAAGTTGAAAAAGAGTGTTCTTCAGATGTCATTGTTCAGCCTAGCTTTGATTTTCCTTTTAGTAATCAACAATTAATTAGGGCTCAGAATGCTAACGAAACTCTGCTGACGTGTCGATCCTCTGTGGTAGATCAGTCTGATTTACCTAAATATGCAACTGCATATTTTCTAGATGATGGTGTACTCATGCGAAAGTGGGGTCCGGAAAAAGTAAAACATGATTGGAGTTCTGCGTTTCAAATGGTCACTCCACAACCTTACCGTGGGTACATATTAAATCTAGCTCATGATCATGAACTTTCAGGACATCTAGGGATTAGGAAAACTTATCACAACCTCTTGAAACATTTCTTCTGGCCAGGAATGAAATCCTCTGTGTCACAGTATTGTCGTTCATGCCATTCTTGTCAAATTGCAGGAAAGCCTAATCAGGTTGTGTCTCCAGCACCTTTAAAGCCAGTTCCGGTTTTAAATGAACCATTTGAAAAGCTTGTGATAGACTGTGTAGGACCTTTGCCCAAGACTAAGTCAGGACATGTGTATTTGTTGACTATGATGTGCTCCGCCACTAGAGTTCCTGAAGCCGTCCCATTACGTTCTCTGAAGTCCCCCAACATTGTGAAAGCTCTGGTGAAATTTTGCACCACTTTCGGTTTACCAAAGGTTATTCAGTCTGATCAAGGAACCAATTTCACTTCACGTGTATTTCGTAAAGCAATGAATGAACTGAACATTACCCATGCCTATGTCTACTTCATACCATCCGCAGTCTCAAGGTATGTTGGAACGTTTCCACCAAACCTTGAAGACTATGATTCGTATTGTGTAGGACATCAGAAAGATTGGGATGAGCAGTTACCATTTTTGTTGTTTGCAGTTCGTAACACAGTCCAGGAGTCCTTGGGATTCAGCCCAGCTGAATTAGTCTTTGGACATTCTGTTCGTGGACCCTTGAAGTTGCTTCAAGAGCTTCTTCTTGCTGAGGTTCCCTCTTCTAAGTCTCCCACCCATGTGCTAGACCATGTCAGTTCATTTCGTGAAAGGTTGAATTCTGTTTGGAAATCAGCTCATCAGTCTTTAGCCTCCTCACAATCCAAAATGAAAGATCAGTATGACAAAAAGTCAGTCAAACGTTCATTCAAAGTTGGTGATAAAGTGCTTGTGTTAATGCACTTGCCAGGTTCCACTCTGCAAGCAAAGTTTTCAGGCCCATATGAAATTGAGGAGAAGTTAAGTGATCTAGACTACGTTGTACGAACTCCTGAAAGGCACAGAAAGTCCCGTGTTTGCCCCATTAACATGCTAAAGTCATATATTTCCCATTCAGACTCTGAAAGTTCCAGATCTTCTCTAACAACTTGCCCTTCTGTATCAATTCCTGTAGAAGTTGTTTCGTCTGCTGATTCTCCATGCGTGGATGATCTTCATTTGGGCAGTGCTGCCATATCTAGTGCTCGTTTGCAAAATTCAGAAACCCTTGCAACTTTAGGATCAAAACTCTCCCACTTATCTGAGTCACCCCGAAATGAGTTATTACAGTTAATTGAAAAATTCTCATCTCTTTTCTCAGATGTGCCTACTATAACATCTGTATTAAAACATGATATTGATGTTGATGATCATCGTCCAATCAAGCAAAATGCTTATCGGGTAAACACGGGGGCGTAACAGTCCTCTTTTTGTAAGTCGCTTTGGATAAAAGCGTTAAAATTTTCCAGAACAGGGCTGTGCCTTCACAGCTTGTATCTCAGATACTCTGACAAAAAACATCTGTTTGGGTTTGATTATCAAGTCTGAAATCATGTGTTTTAAACCATATTAATTTAAACTTCTGATATAAGGTTTTCTGAGCACACACATCTGAAGCAAACAAACAGAAAGCAGCTGGCTGTCACACAACATGTAAGTACTAAACTAAGTTCTCTTTCATGTCTTATTGCACTTAAACTGTCAAATTCACACAAGTTTATATTAAAAAAGACAGGAGTTACAAAAACTGTTGGTTATGTCTGTGAAGGTAAACAGCTGGGAGGGAAATATTAGATCTGATTAGTTTATATTAGATCAGATTGGTTTATATTAGATCTGTGCCGCAACAGCGTAATATACAGTAAATAAATCAATAAATCCACTGCTCTCTTGTCTCCCCTGAGACTCTAAAAAGTGTTCTGTGGTCATCTGTGCAGCCAATGACAGAACAGTTGGCATGCTTTCCTTGAACTTTTGCCATGGCTTTAGAACTGGTACACCGCTGTCGCTTGCAAAAACTAAATGACAGCGCCGTGGGTAAAAATGTGCAGATTAAGGGGAGGAGTGTGTTTCAGATACTTGCAGAAAAAAGGCTTACCAAAACAAAGTTACTGGGTTGTCATTTTTCATGTTTTCTGGGTTGGTAGATGTACTGGGGACCCAATTATAGCACTTAAACACACAAAAAAGTCAGATTTTCATTATATGTCATCTTTAAAAATTTCTTGATTTTCAAAAGTTTTTTTTGTTCATCTTAAAACATTATTTTAGACTTTAAAACCTAGAGTTTTAGTGTTTACTTGGACTTTTACCCCCTGTATATGTTTTTAAATGTTTGTACGAGTGACACCAACAGAAAAAGACAAATATATGAGTCATTTGAATCTGAAAGCCACTGCCTGCAGAAGAAAGGCTTTGATAGGATGATCAGTCTCTTGTAGTAATTGCATCAGATGAGCTGCCTTTTATGAATTTTAAACAATGCAAGGCTGCACTCCATCAATTCATTTCTAGGTGGTGCGTGTTGTGAAGCTCATTATTCCACTTGCATGGAAAGGAAATGACTGTTCACTCAATTAGAAACAGAAGATGCTTATGAAATTGTTGTGGAATTTGAATTGAAAATGTTTCTCTGTGCTGAATGACATGTTAATCTTTTAGGTTTAGGCAAAAATAAATAAAGGTAAAATTGCAACAGTGGCACAAAAGAACGATTCTTCTTATTACTTCTGAATACATGCAAAAATATATATATTTTCAGCAAAAGCAAATACAACTTTGCAATGAAAGAGCAATAAATATGTAAATATTGTTCTTTTAGCAGCTTTTATTTACCAAAAGATGGACAGAGCATTGACAGAGAGGCTTGATTTTTCATAGTAGTGGACTATATCTTGCTTACATTTCAGTGGTGATGATTAATATTGACATGATTAATATAAATATGGACTTATGAATAAAAACCAGGTGTATAAATTGTGTCTTTTGTGACTGATATGAAAGTAATGATCTCCACCTGAGATGCTGAGTAATTGGACTGAGATTGTTATATAAAACTTCCCTTCAAACCTGACAGAGAAATTAATCTAATTTGTTCCCTGTCATCATCCATAACATGGCTTTTATTCACATATTTCACAAATGTAGATAGGCTTTCTTTCATTAAATATTTTCAGCCTCTTTTGGATCAAGTCAAATACATATTTAACAGCTCAGGGAAAGCTGAATGTGTGAGCTCAGTCTCTGAAATAGTTAAGTGGCGGCCTGTCGCTTCCTCTTCAAAGAGATTGAATCCAGCTGATAAGAGTTACGCTGAATCCTCAAGGCTGCTCTGAATATCTAGCGAGCTGTGCGAGAAAATGTGTTGGTGTTTTGCTCCACAGGATTCCTCTTTATGGTTAACCACATGTTTTACTACACAGGGTTTCTTTTCTAGACTGCATTAATAAATTCCCCTTATAAGAGGCTATGTCACCTTAATTTTATATTGAAATGTGGAATTGTTGTAGTGAACTGAATAGAAGATGCGGCTAAATAAGCAATTGGAAATTGGATTTGCTAGTTGGTGTTTCAGCACCATGGACAGGTCCACAGCGCAACTTAATTTTATTTGCAGCCTGCTGAACACGAATTTGGTGATTTTATATAATCCTCCTGGGGCTTGAATAAAAAAAATCAGATACCAAAACAGGTTTTTAACTATTATATTATACCACGCATATCAAAGCCAGCAGTGCCTCAAAAGTTTAGTAAGAGCCTTAAGGTACAGAGATAGACCCTGAGTTTTGAAAGAACATTAGGTTACCTGATTGTCACTATTACTCAGCCACTTTCATTGTGTGGGAAAGAAATGCAAAAGTGAATGTCAAACATTCTGCCTAACATTTGCTTTTGTTCCACAGAGGAAAGAAAATCATACAGGTTTGAAATGACGGCTTTTTGTTGCAGGAAAATTGTAATTAACAATGTGATTTGAAAGCAGTCATTAGTAGAATTAAATAAATTGCAAATGATTAGACTTCTTTCATTTACAGTTGAGGTCAAAAGTTTACATACACCTTGCACACGCTCACTGATGCTCAAGAAGGAAACACTATCCATTAAGAGCCAGAGGGTGAAAACTTTTGAATTTGAAGATCAGGGTAAATTTAACTTATTTTGTCTTCTGGGAAACTTGCAAGTATTTTCTGTAGCTTCTGAAGGGAAGTACTAAATGAAAAAAATATAATATTTAGGCAAAATAAGAAAAATGTATATATCTTCATTCTGTTAAAAAGTTTTCACCCCCCCCCCCATCTCTTAATGCATTGTTTTCCTTCTGGAGCGTCAGTGAGCGTTTGAACCTTCTGTAATAGTTGCATATGAGTCCCTCAGTTGTCCTCAGTGTGAAAAGATGGATCTCAAAATCATACAGTCATTGTTGGAAAGGGTTCAAATACACAAAAATGAAAAAGCAAAGAATTTGTGGAACCTGAAGGATTTGTCTGACAAACAAACAAACAAAAAAGTGTATGTAAACTTTTAAACTGTAATTTTTATAAATTCAACTATTATTTTCTCTTGTGGACTGTATGTAAATGTCTTTTATATGAATTATCTTCTTCAGGTCAGTAGGCTAATAAAAAGTACCATGGGTTTTGTATGATCCCTCTTATTTTGGTAAACTAATTAACATTTAGCAAATTCTGCAAGGAACCTGTAAAATGTTGACCTCAACTCGGTATTTCTGTCTCAACTCTTTGAAGACATGTCGAGTGAGCGCTGCTTATTACTGCGTCCGTATGTGTTTAGAGATGAGCGGAAGGAAAAATAGTTCCTAACCTACACAACTATTTGTCCATATGATTCGTGTTTTCACTTCCGCGCTGTTGATACACATTCATTTTCGAGATTTTTTTTTAAATAATACTAAAGAAAGTACCAGTTAAAACAATTAGTGTCGACATTATTGATGTAAGAAGGACCAATCGCGATAAACCCAATACTATAGATATTTTAAGATCGATCCGCCCATCTTTAGTGAGAGTGAGACGCGCGCCGTTTGTGACTGGAGGAGTGTGTCTCATTCAAGCACCTCTTCTCACTCACTGTGAGTCCGTCGGCAGAACTGACCGAAGGGATTTCTTCATGGAGTACACTTGCAAACTTTCAGCTGCTTTGCTTTTAAGTTACGCCTTTTTCTTGTGAAGGAGATGTGAACGCGTTGAACTTTGTAGAACAGCGGCGTCTCGTGTTTCTGTGCTTTTGTTAGACACAGAAGAAAAGATTTCGGGGAGGTTTAACGATGTTTTTCACAGATGACATGAGTAGATCATGGTCGCTGGGGGGTGTGAGGGGATACACAAAGTCTTAAGGGAAGAGGATTGCTTGTTATCTCGACAAAAGCATCAGCTCAGAAACATGAGGGATTGTCTCCTGTGGAACTTCGCCAAAGTGATTCTGTTCTGGACATTAGCTGATGCTCAGGTAAGAAGACACTGGGTCTATACAGGTGTCATGGCACTTTAGAAATGTGAAAACACTGAAAACAACTTAATAGTCCATGTTTAAGACGTGTTTATATACATTTCTTTTGAGTAAGGCACTGCATTAAAGCCACGGAAATAGAAGTTGCGATTGTTTGATTTCAACCACAGCATTATTTATCATTATGCATGTAGATGTAAATAGTATGTAGTAGTAAATATTATTATGTTATTTTATTACTAAATACGTATTTATTTCAAATTTAATTTTAAGTTTAAATGGAAATGGTCCTGCTTTATTTTGCTGAAAGTACACTAGAAAAGATACGGTGCAAATGAAGATTTCTTCTTTATCTGGACCTTAAAATCTTTTGCTGAATGAAGCCAGTTGATTTATAGATTATGTGTAGATGTTCCAACACGAAGCATGGCTTTGAGGCTGACAAAACATTTTTAAAATGTAGTTAGATATTGACTGAACTATGATTCAGATGTAAGTGCACAGCCAACTACATGTTTTTTGCATGAAAGCTATAATCTTCATACCTAATATCAGCCTCTGAGAAATGGAATGGAACAGCTTTGATGAAAGCTTGGTGTGTTTCACATACCTTATCGTCTCTCCTAAACTAATAATCCTGATTATACTTTGTACAGAGTTGCAACTGCCTGCACTATAAAAATTTCTTGTTAGGTGACCTAAAATGCGCCTCATGTGGTGAGATATACATTTCATTCAACAATAGAATGTAATATGACTAAAGTAACCTGACCGAGTGGAAATACAATTTCCCTTTTTTTTTACAGTATGTTTTTTTTCCGCTTTCCATTATGTCGTTGCCGCATTGTTCACTCTTGTTCTGTCATTGCTGGCCAGAAGACCAGTAAATGCAATCACTCCTGTGCAGTGGGTGAAATGATAAATAAAAACGCACTTGAGTGGCATGTGCTTTTGTTCATGCATTAATGAACTAAATAAATAGTGTTTTGTTTTGCAGAATGATTTCTGTTTTATGAACCCAGTGTCATACACATCTGCAAGGTTTTGCCCTCATATGTGACCCTGGACCACAAAACCTGTCATACACTCTTAAAAATAAAGGTGCTTTAAAAGGTTCTTTACAGCGATGCCATAGAAGAACTATTTTTGGTTCCACAAAGAACCATTCATTCAAAGGTTCTTTAAAGAACCATCTCTTTTACATTTTTTTAATCTGAAGAATTTTCTTTTGCCACAAAGAACCTTTTGTGAAACAGAAAGTTTCTTCAGATGTTAAAGATTCTTTATGGAACCATTTAGACAAAAAAAGGGTTCTTCTATGGCATCGTGAAGCACCTTTATTTTTAAGAGTGATAAAGGTATCTTAAATAAGCTTTCCATTGATGTATGCTTTGTTAGGATAGGACAATATTTGGCTGAGATACAACTATTTGAAAATCTGTTATCTGAGGGTGCAAAAAAATCTAAATACTGAGAAAATTGCCTTTAAAGTTGCCCAAATGAAGTTCTTGGCAATGCAATGCAATGCAACTAATTAAAAATTAAGTTTTGATATATTTACAGTAGGAAATGTACAAAATATCTAAATGGAACACTATCTTTACTTAATATCCTAATGATTTTTGGCATACAAAACATCTGATAATTGTAGCTATTGTTAGAAATATACCCGTGCTACTTTTACTACTTACTAGGTTTTGGGGTCCAGAGTCACATATATGCTACTGTATGATCTTTGCAACACCATTCACAATTATGCAGTTATCAGCACAGTTTAACTAGAAATGCTTTGCAAATTTATTTTTCATGAGGGTCATCTTAGCCATATTGCATGCTTTGTGCCTGTTAATTATTACTTTTAAACAACTGAAACTTTTTCCCATTTGTGCCAGCAAGTTACAGTAATAAATTAGCAAGTCATTAATGCATGCATATATACATAAATGTGCTCGTCCTGTGAGAATCATTTAAAAATTGTGCTACATGTTGCACTTCTACAGTAAATTAGATACATCTGAATGTGTTAGATCTAAATAAGTGGTTCGCAACCTTTTGCCTCGAAGGCCCACCACGTCGACTTTGCAGTAAGCAGCTGGTACTTTGTAATGTAACTTTGTCATGAGGGTTATTATTATCAATATTTAGAAATATATCAAGATATACATTTTCAGATACATCGCCCAACCATGTTTGCCCCTATGAAAAAAATATGATTTGGATTAGAAAAGCTGTTGTTACAAAATACATACCAGCTGTTTAAAATCAAGAGCAGTTAAAAGAAAATCTAGATATAGTTACCGCTTACTGCTTTTTACTAAATTAACAAAAAAGAAACATCAATGAAATATAAAAAATATGAAAATTACACAGAAAAGTGCAGTCTTTCTACAAAGTTCCTATAAGTTGTATTGTTGCAAATACAATTGAGTTCTTTGAAGATCAAAGAAACACATGAAGAACAAAGAAACATGATGCACATTACATAGAGAGACAAGTCTTTTTGTTTCCATTTAAACTCCATGACTCCATGCATAGACTTAAGATTCACAAGTGTGACCGAAATCTCCGGCACTTTGATTGGCTGTTGAACACATCATGAATATAACCCTCCCACACATATGCAGGGGGCGTTTGAAATCAGCTGTCACAGACATAAGACATAAGTGAAATTGGCTTCCTGTCTTTATAATTAAACTTTGGTATTTCCGCTGTTTACACTGTGAATCTGCCCCCTGGTTGAGAACCACTGGGTCTAAGTGGGTTTGTTGCTACCTCACCTCATGACGAAAACGTACCTGTGGGAACTTTTTTGCAAGTACGTACCAATAAATACATATCACTGCAGTTTCCAATAGAAATGAACACTAGAGGCGGTAAAACAGCGAGCACTTGTAATCGATTTTGCTAATGCGGAATCCCTTGGTACGAATCCCTTGAAAACCATGACTCACGTTGAAAGAGCTGAAAGATGAGAGATCGAAAAACAAGCTAAAACGGCATGCTTGCAATTGCGTTTTTACGTCACATTCACTTTTGTTCATACTATCGGGTAGTGCAGATGGTATGTTATTTTAGAAAGTCACAGAGCATTAGATTTAAAGCACCACTCAATGGCCTTTTTAAGTCAGAACTGTGGTGACACATACAAAACCAACGTCACATAAAACGTACTATATGCACATTCATCTATTCCGGGGGAAAAAAAACGAACTCTCTTTTAGCACCACTTCAAATGTGTCACAAAGGTACATGGCGGTGTGTATTTCACGTCTTGCGAAAAAGTTCCTTCAGGTATTTTTTCGTCATGAGATCTGGTTGCTTTATTCAAGCCATTTTTTTGTTTTCTGTTTTATTTATTATAAAAATACCTTTCAAATAAGACGGAATCATCCTGAGTTCAACAGGTTTCACCAAAGCCATCCTAAGGGTCAGACGAGTACAAGTGGTGCTTGAATTTGCACATTTACACTTTTTACAATGAGCATTCTTTGACATTCCTGCTTTGACATAAAATAAGCCATAATGAGAACTTGCAAAGCATTGCTTTTGAGATGCACAGCACTAATCATGCAAAATTCAGTTTAAATGGCACCAAGATTTAAAAATAAATGTGATGTCCTAGCAACAAGATGTAGGAAGCTCATTTCTCATATTTACTTTTGAATGATAGCTGTATGGTTTATTTTTGTCACATGTATGTACAATACAGACAGGGTTTTATATTAAAGTAATGTAATCACTTCCAGATTTATAATCTACCCGTGCCAAATTGGAGGACCTTTATTATAAACAATCAATTTCAGAATAGCTTCATTCTGAGCTTTAGTCACTTATTGATTGTTTAGATGCATTAAGAATGATTTAAGGTATTTGAAATGCACGAGCATCTTTGAAATGATTAAAAATGTTCATCAGTTTTATGCTAATTTGACTCATAAGATCAGTGCAGCAGTGGATTATATGAAGAAAGTGGAAGACAAGATACTTTAAAAATGACTTTACTATTACTGTACAGATAAAAAAAATAGGGGCTCTTGAATAATACATTTTGCTTGTGACTTGTTGTTGATGTTTCTAGCTGCACTGTAATGTTTGCCATTGTTTGTGTTTACTACTAAAAGGGCATAAAATTGTAATGTGTATAAATACAGTTCATGTTTTCTCAGTTTCTGTGCTACAAGGCTGTATGCATAAACTCTTCAGTAATTGGAAGATTTTTTTATACTTTTTTTAACTCTACGCAGAGACATGAATGTGTAGGTCTTTAATCAGTCATTCATTCAGAACATTTTTGCTCTCTCAATTAAACCACATACAATAGAAAGAGCAAATTCAGTCTCAAATGGCAATGTGAATGATGAACTGATTACTGATTTGTTAACCAGTGCTACTCTAGAATGTCACAAATGTCAGAGTTGTGGTTTTCAGTAGTAAAATGCACAGAATAATGATTTAAATCTGCTAAAAAAGTAAAATATATTAAAAATAATCATTTAAAAAATCGAATGACTTACTGTAAAGGCTTATGACATTAAACCCAACTGAACAGGCTGCACTTCCATCTCTCACAGCCACGTTTTCATGCATGTCAAATTAAATATGGCATGTAACTTGACTAAAGCCCTATTCGGATGGTAATTGTTTCTCATGTGGATGTCTGTACAAATAAATTAACATGGCACTGTAAATTTGATAAAAATTTGATATTTGATAAATTAATTTTATTTATACATTTATTTTTAATAAAGAATTTAAAAAAACACGTATTTCATGTAAAATGTATTTTTATTATTCCAAGCATATGTTGTAATATGTAATCCTATTTATTGCTTAATTATTATAATCTCCTGTTCAAAAATAGGAAAATAGATGTTTTAGCTGTATATAATTAGACGGAACACAGTTACGTATTTAGCTGTATATAATACACATTTTAAAAATTGTATTGCATACCTGCTGCTGCCGTAATAAAGATCAATTTTGAATGTTTACTTGTTTTTCTTTTCTATCTTAACACACTCACTGTGGCGGAGCAGTTATAAAATATTGTTTTTGTAAACACTTTCTAGCATTGCAGAAGTAAATATACATGCAAATTACAGCGAAGTACAACAGTTAGTGTACGGTGTTTGTCAGTGGTCAAAAGGGATTTAAACATTGACTTTTTAATCAATGTCTGATTGTAAAGTCAGAGATGTGGATTCAGACCACAATTAAATTACCACACGTCCTTGGTGTTTGTCTAAAAACCGTAGATAATTCCGCCTGGGATTTTTACGTGGGTGATAAGAGATATACATCGACATTCTGGATTTGGACGGCAATAAAATCCTAGACTACCCTTTGCAAATGGTGAAAATAACTTAGCCTACGTCCCCATTAGAAACAGTTACCATCCAAATAGGCCCATTTCACATTTATTTAATGTAAAAAATACAAAGGTAAGATATTAATGGATTTTGTTCCTGAACCATTATAATATCCTTCTGCACAATGCTAAATTCACAGTTCTCATAATTGTATCTTTACTTTGCATAACTGAGTAAATGACTTCAATTTAGGCAGTATATCAAGCAGAAATGATGGCTCCAATACCCTTCTGATACACTTTTACATTAATTGAAAACCTTTCTTTCATCATTACAGAGAGTGAATCTTTTAATTTCTTTCATCTCCTCTGGGTATTTAGAAGTTCAGCTCTTCTCCCTCCCTCGCAGACTCATTTAAGAACTTGAAATGAGACGAAGAGAGAGAGTCACTACTAACCCTTTGATAACCACACCAACACACACTCCATTTTACATAATGCACTATTTTTTTTGATAACAGAAGGGAATTATGGACTGTCTTTGAAAGATCTGTCATTATTTTCTCACCCTCACGTCACTCCAAAGTGTAGGACTTTCTTTTTTTCTGAGAATCTCAGTAGGGTGTTGTTTTCCATTCAGCGAAAGTAAAAGGAAATGACAAAAAGCACAGTGAGTGAGAAGGTGACTTAAAATCTGATTTGTGAATTAATGGTGTTTTTCGGTTTCTTGATGGACCAAGCTTTTGCAAATTACATCCTCAGATAAAGCTATGTCTTTAATAGAGTCATTACACAATGAAGAAATAACATAAGCCCTTTGTTTTGAACAGGCAGGTGAAGATGGTGAGATTACAGCTGAAGAACAGGTACAGATGCTGCTGGATGCGAAGCTGCAGTGTCTACAGAAAGTCTCCACAGATGACCCTGCAGGTAGACACCGTTTCCACTCAACCTTTCTATCACACAGCTTTAATTAAGAGGCCTTTTCAGTTCTCCACTTCAACCATACTGTTGTTGTGCATCGCCTAAAGTTTGCCTAGAAATAGTAACATCCACCAAATGTATGGCCATCATCATCTCTGCCAAAACATGTTTTCCTTAATGCTTGGATGAGTTGGCTCACTCCCATGAGGTTTGTAGATGTACATGAAATAAACTGAGACATGAAATACGCTGACAGCTAATGAGACTCCTTCAAGACCTTTATTAGGCGCAGCTCTTGGTTAGGCACGCCACAGTTTGTTAATTCATTTAGCTTCATTATAAACTTGTCACAGTTGATAAGGCAGAACATGTGAAGGGAAAATAACAAGCTATGTTGGAGATGACTCATTATAAAATGGCCTTCCTTGCCATTTTATCAGTAGTGACCTGGCAACTAAAAATATTAATTTGGCTTACTCCCAACTCCCTTTTATCTTAACGTCATAGGTTATAGGGCTATGTGTAATTCATGGAGATTATGTAATTATGTTTTGTACGAGGAAACTATGTGTAGAGGATGCGGGTGCAATGATTGCTTGATTAGAGCCAATTTGCACTATAGGAGGAATGTTTAGTATAATTATGACATTGTGCATGTGTTCTTTTGGCTTCTGAGCTTACTTCTACAACATAAGTTAAGGTAAATTCAAATTGACCCTTCTTTTTTAATAGGGGAGAGCAGGGTGATTTGAGCCTGTGGGGAAGTTGAGCCACCCCTTGTTTCTAGGCAACCTTTAACAAAATTGATGATGTGACCACAAATATATGAAGAGTCATCCATTTTACTAACCCTGTGATGGAGAGAGGCCCATGGGATAATTGGTAACTACATTTAAGTTCAAAAGTTCAAAGTGATATTTTTGTCTCTATGCTTCTTGTGTCTGAACAATATCAGACAAATCTAAAAGTATATCACACATGTGTTTATGCTTTAGGAAGTTATAATATGAGGCTATACTGTTTGCATGATGTTAGCTCAAAAATGATGGATGACACAAGTTTGTTGAAATGGAAGGAAGGGGGAACAGTAATTTGAGCCAAAAGTCTTAAGGTAAGTTGAGCCAGTGCTCAGCCCTTCTTATGATTATAAAGTATTTTTAAACTGTAATTCTACATTATATTTAATTAATTTTAGACCAAACATTTTTTATTTTATTTGCTCTGAAAATTTTAAATAGGCCTTGATTATGAAAATTGCCCAATTAAGTTTTAATGAAATTGTACATTTATAAGTGGGATGTTGATTACTGTTAGCCCAGTTCTGTAAGGTCAGTTACATCCATCCGTTCATTCTATTATCCAAACCTTTTTGTCCTTATTAGAGATGCGGGGAGCTGGAGCATAACCCAGCATTTTGTACCACTAATGGGGAAACCCCTGAATGGATGGCCAGTCCATTACAGGGCTCACATATAGATTTCAAAAAAGTTATTTTTATTGAATTTCTCTTCATTTTAAAAAGCATGAGCTGAAAATGTTCAGCATAATCAGTGGCGCAGTTTAACCACATGTGGCTCAACTTACCCTCTCCCTAGGCTCAATTTACCCCTCATTGGGGGGCAAGTTAAGCTAAGAGACCACTTTTTTTGGAAAGCCATAATTTGAAAGCAGTTTATTTTTTTTAATTATTGTAATTACTCCCAATCGTAATTATTCCCAATGATGCACCACATCCTGAAGTTCATGTACATATTTAAGTTGGGCCCAATACTGTCTGTCACGATCTGGGCTGTGGGGTTTTCCCTCAGCCACCTGAGGTCGCTGTTTCCCCTTTTACCTTCCTCTCGCACTTCCCTCCTGATCTCGTACACCTGTCTCATCACTCACACCCACAGCTGACCCTCATTATCACAGACTTTATAATCTCCACTCTTTCCCCACTCTGTGAGTCTGCATTGTTTCCTGTTGGTTTGTATTTTGTGTCCCTTGAACTCTTGCTCCAGTCTTGCTCTTGTTTTTCGTGTCGTGTTGTGCCGTGTTGGCCTTTTGTTTGTTTGTTGTTTGACAGAATGCAGACTCCCAAGATGGGTCCAGCGGGGAGGAATTTTTTTAGGGAGGCGCATCCCCCCGTTTGGCGGCGGCGTGCGCCCGCTTGGGGGCGGCGACCACCCGCTCTGTTCCCGAGACAGCGGGGATGTCCTTCGAGGCGGCGTCAGCCACTCGTTTCGAGTATATCTACGCCTGCCTGGCGGAGATGGACGCCTATAGGGTCGAGGCTGCGCAGATGCGCCCCTACTTTGCGGCTGGGGCGGAGACGCTCTTCCGTGGGAAGGTGGCGGCTACCGCTCTCTCTGTTCCGGATGCGGCGGTGACCGCGCCCTCTGTTCCGGACGCGGCGGTGACCGCGCTCTCTGTTCCTGACGCGGCGATGACCGTTCTCTCTGTTCCGGACGCGGCGGTGACCGCGCCCTCTGTTCCGGACGCGGCGGTGACCGCGCCCTCTGTCCCGGACGCGGCAGTGACCGTTCTCTCTGTTCCGGACGCGGCGGTGACTGCGCCCTCTGTCCCGGACGCGGCGGTGACCGTTCTCTCTGTTCCGGATGCGGCGGTGACCGCGCCCTCTGTCCCGGACGCGGCGGTGACCGTTCTCTCTGTCCCGGACGCGGCGGTGACTGTGCCCTCTGTTCCTGACGTGGCGGTGACTGCGCCCTCTGTTCCTGACGTGGCGGTAACTGCGCCCTCTGTCCCGGACGCGGCGGTGACCGTTCTCTCTGTCCCGGACGCGGCGGTGACCGTTCTCTCTGTCCCGGACGCGGCGGTGACCGTTCTCTCTGTTCCAGACGCGGCGGTGACCGTTCTCTCTGTCCCGGATGCGGCGGTGACCGTTCTCTCTGTTCCGGACGTGGCGGTGACTGTGCCCTCTGTTCCTGACGTGGCGGTGACTGCGCCCTCTGTTCCTGACGTGGCGGTGACTGCGCCCTCTGTCCCGGACGCGGCGGTGACCGTTCTCTCTGTTCCGGACGCGGCGGTGACCACGTCCTCTGTCCCGGACGCGGCGGTGACCGTTCTCTCTGTTCCGGACGCGGCGGTGACTGCGCCCTCTGTTCCTGACGTGGCGGTGACTGCGCCCTCTGTTCCTGACGTGGCGGTGACTGCGCCCTCTGTTCCGGACGCGGCGGTGACCGTTCTCTCTGTCCCGGACGCGGCGGTGACCGTTCTCTCTGTTCCTGACGCGGTGGTGACCGTTCCCTCTGTTCCGGATGCGGCGGTGACCGCGCCCTCTGTTCCGGACGCGGCGGTGACCGAACTCTCTGTTCCGGACGCGGCAATGACAGCGGACGTTCCACTGGCGGCCAGGCCAGGTCACGTTCCCTTGGCTGTGGTGCCCGCGGACGTTTTTCCTGGGTCCGGTCGTGCCCTGCCCAAGTTCTCATGCCCTGCGCTGGTTTTGCCCAGCCTCCCAGAACATTCTTCTCTGGGCCTGTTGCAACTGCACGGGCCTGGCCCGCCATCCCTCCCCCTGATTCACTTTCCCCCGTTCCTCCTCCCTCCAGACTGTTTTTGGCCTCAGGGAACGTCTGGGAGCCGTTCCGTAGGGAAGGGGTAGTGTCACGATCTGGGCTGTGGGGTTTTCCCTCAGCCACCTGAGGTCGCTGTTTCCCCTTTTCCCTTCCTCTCACACTTCCCTCCTGATCTCGTACACCTGTCTCATCACTCACACCCACAGCTGACCCTCATTATCACAGACTTTATAATCTCCACTCTTTCCCCACTCTGTGAGTCTGCATTGTTTCCTGTTGGTTTGTATTTTGTGTCCCTTGAACTCTTGCTCCAGTCTTGCTCTTGTTTTTCGTGTCGTGTTGTGCCATGTTGGCCTTTTGTTTGTTTATTGTTCATTAAAATCCTTCCCTGCATTTTGGACCCAGATCTCCCCTTTCTCACACGTGACACTGTCATGTGCTCATTTTAAACACATCATAAATAAAAACTGGCTCAACTCACTCTGATCTCCCCTAAATATATATTTTATAAGTGAGGGAAATATGACTTTGTGTCTTTCATCTGACATAGGCTACATGCTTAAAGTATCAAAATTGAATTTTAATTGATGCCTTTTTAGTGGATGCGCTAAACATTATTCGACAATTAAACATTAAACTAGGAGTTTTTATTTTATTATATTATTTTAGCATAAATAAAGACCTTTAAGATACTATGTGCTCCTCCTCTTTCCAAATTTTGAAGATTTGCTCTCATCTTTAGCTTAAAGGAATAGTTAAAAATAAAAATTATCCCGTAATATACAATATTCACTATATACTGGCATGAAACTCTAGATGGCACAGTCTGATATGTCTAACTCAATCTGACATAATAACATCTTTATTACAAGGCACATCTGATTGGTTTTCTCCTGTATAGGTAGCCAATGAGCTCGCTGCTCAACATTCAAATATATGACTAATGCTTGCTGTAGCAGTTGCAGCATGCTTCACAAACCCTCCAACTTCCCCAGCTCCACCTGTATAGATCTGCTAAGGGGTGATTCATGTATGCTATATGTGACCCTGGACCACAAAACCAGTCATAAGGGTCAGTTTTTTTTTTTTATTGAAATATATACTTAATATGAAAGCTGAATAAATAAGCTTTCCATTTATATATGGTTTGTTAGGATAGGAAAATCTATTTCAAAAATCTGAAATCTGAGGGTGCAAAAAAATCTAAAATCTTTAAAGGAACACTCCACTTTTTTTGGAAATAGGCTCATTCTCCAACTCCCCCCGAGTTAATAAATTGAGTTTTACCGTTTTGAAATCCATTCAGCCGTTCCCCTATTCTGGCGATATCACTTTTAGCATAGCTTAGCATAAATCATTGAATCCTATTAGACCAGTAGCCTCGCGTTCAAAAATGACCAACGAGTTTCGATATTTGTCCTATTTAAAACTTGACTCTTCTGTAGTTATATCGTGTACTAAGACCAGCGGAATTGTAAAGCTGCGGTTTTCTAGGCCGATAAGATTAGGAACTACACTCCCATTCCGGCGTAATAGTCAAGGAAGTTTGCTGCCGTAACATGGCCGAAGCAGGGTCCGTGGCCTGGAAACTCCTGAGATCTTAAAACTTGTGGTCAATCCTCAAGAGGCGGGTGGACAAACAAAACCCCACTAATTCTGACAAACTCCAAGAAGTGATTATGAAAGAATGGGTTGCTATCAGTCAGAATTTGGCCCAGAAGTTGATTGAGAGCATGCCCAGTCGAATTGCAGAGGTCCTGAAAAAGAAGGGCCAACACTGCAAATACTGACTCTTTCCATAAATGCCATGTAATTGTCGATAAAAGCCTTTGAAACGTATGAAGTGCTTGTAATTATATTTCAGTACAGCACAGAAACAACCGAAACAAAGATCTAAAAGCAGTTGAGCAGCAAACTTTGTGAAAACTAATATTTGTGTCATTCTCAAAACTTTTGGCCACGACTGTACACCTAGGATGGGTTGAGGGTGAATGCGGTATGTTATGGAATAATATTTATTTTAGGGTGAACTATCCCTTTAAATCTCTTTTTGTGTCCTTTCAGTAGGAATCCACAAAATCAGGAATCTTGCGTGAGGGCAAAACATTTGCTAATCTTTGGTTTGAAAGTGACTTCTCTGTGAGCTGTGTTTCATACACTATGCTACACTATTGACAAAAAACAATTGACCTTTTTTGCCTATAGAATTTATCCACAATCTCACTAATGTGGGCGTCTTTTAAACAGTAACAAACCCCAAAAATTTGGAAAATTTTTTGTAACATTGCATGTAATGCGAGGTTGTGTAATCATTCAACAGGCCTGTTGACGTGTCAAGATGTTCTCAAGGTTGAATCTGCAGCCTTCACATTCTTTTCCAAAAGTCTTTTCAACAATAGGTGACAGCTGCATTTCAGGAGTCTTCATGATTTTGCGTCATTTTTCCTGATGGATGAAATCAAGTCTCATCCTACATTGTCTTCTTGTTTGCTATTTCACTTGAAAATATCACATTTATGGATAACAAATTACTGCTTCATGTTGACTTTAAATAGCGTTAGAACAGCACAAGACTTTCTCTGAATCACTCCGAATGAACAGTTTGAAAGCACTTCATGATCTAATGTTTTCAAACTTAACGCTTCATTGCTTTTGTGGTCTGATGTTGGCAGAAATCTGCGGCTGCTGGACTGACTCTCTCCCTTTGCTGATTTTTTTGAACGTCTTTAACTGTCTGACATTAATTGCATCATTTTTCTGCAGGATCTTTTTATTTCAACAGAAACCATTACAGTCATTGTTACAGTTATAAATTGTTCAGTTGTTTTAGCACAAAATAAGTACATTGCTCAAATTCAGAATTCATAATGTAATTAAACAATTCATTTATTACACAAGCACACATGTTGACTCTACATGATATGGCAGTGTGGGCTACCCTGTTGGTGCTCATGTTAGGCCATGCCAGTTGGATATAGTCCAATATCCACGCATGACATAGAAATCATCCCCCATAGGTGTTCAGATGATATTACGAGTGATATTTTTTCATTTAGCAGCTTTTATCCAGAGGAAAGCATGATTCATTCAGAGATGGGAAGGATGTATGATGGCTTCCTACTGGGCTTTTACTGTAGCTCATTTCATGTTTATCTTGCAATAGGATCGGCTTTAAAGATCAGGAAGGAATGAAAATGTGCTAGACTCTCATGTGGTGTCACGTTATGCTGCAAGATTAGATGATTTCATGTCACGTGTCATATCTGAACTTGTCCTTTGGTGAATTGACTTGTCTTCTCTGAAATTGTTCTGCTCTCAGTTGGTGCGTGTGTCCCAGAGTGGGATGGTCTGATATGTTGGCCGCAAGGATTCCCTGGAACTCTGACCAAGACCCCTTGCCCCAGATACATCTATGACTTCAACCATGCAGGTTTGAAAGTTTTCTCATCAAATTTTGTTTATTCATGGCAGTTGGTAACATGCATTGTTGTTAGCTCCAATGGAATTCTTAATTTGAGATTTTAAAAAAGTGGGAACAACTAAAAACACATATATGCAAAGAAGAGGTCTATAATCTGGTTATGCAGAGTGATGAAAAGATGGAAAGAAAAGGTTGTATCTAATATGGAGATACACTACAAGTCAAAAGTTTTTGAACAGTAAGATGTTTATTGATTTTTAAAGATCATTTATTTGATCCAAAAACAGTAAAATTTTGAAATATTTTTACTAAACTGTTTTCTATTTGAATATATTTTAAAGTCTATTTTATTCCTGTGATCAAAGCTACATTTTCAGCATCATTACTCCAGTCTTCAGTGTCACGATCCTTCAGAAATTATTTGAATATGCTGATTTGCTGTTCAAACATTTTTTATTATTCCTATTATCAATATTTAAAATAGTTCAGTACATTTTTTTCAGTATTCTCTAATGAATAGAATTTATCTGAAATAAAAGGCTTTTGTAACATTATACACTCATTCAAAAGAAATTATAGAAATTAATACTTTCATTTAGCAAGAATGCTTTAAATTGACATTTATGATGTTACAAAAGATTAACTTTTTCAGTTAAATACTGTTCTTCTGAACTTTCTATTCATCAAAGAAATCTGAAAAAATGTACTCATCTGTTTTCAACATAATAATAATAATAATGTTTTTTTTTGTGCAGCAAATCAGAATGTTAGAATGATTTTTGAAGGATCATGGAGTAATGATGCTAAAAATTCAGCTTTGAAATCACATAAATACATTACATTTTAAAATATATTTAATAGAAAACAGTTATTTTAAATGTTTCATAATTTTACTGTTTTTGCTGTACGTTGGATCAAATAAATGCAGGCTGGGTGAGCAAAAGAGACTTCTTTAAAAAACATTATAAATCATACTGTTCAAAAACTTTTGACTGGTAATGTAGTTTGGTCATGTTTTATAGAAATCAGCATTGGACACATAGTTGATTATTTATCATTCATCTAAATGTATTAACTTTAGAATGAGTTTAAGAAAAATTCATATGCTTATAAATAGAGGATTAGGTATAATTTTTGTGAGACCTTCTTTGTGTATTATGAATATCCAATAAATAGACCTTCTGAAGTAGTTCTGAAGCCTTAAGAGATCATGGATTATTATACATATTTTTCTCTCTTGTTATCACAACTTATCAAAACATATCAAAAGTTGTTTTTTATTTTACAGTTATTGTTTGACTCTGAAACAAAATGCATCAGAGTCTACTGTTGCTACAGTAACAAACACAACGTCTCCGCACATCTGATCGATAGATAAACCGCATGCTCAATTTGCTGTTAATGTTGTGGATATTTCAGCAAAAAGATTGCTTCACTTAATAATAAAGTCTACAAAAAAAGAAAAGCTAATTCTTTTTGAGACAGTCCAACAACAGAGCATTCAACAAGGCAAGGGGATGCAGCAGAAAACCATTCTAAAATTGTTAAGAGCTCCTTGCATTCAACTTACTTTATTTCCCCCATCCATAAATAAATTTATATTACATAATTTGTTTTATTAACTATGATCAAATATGATCTGATCAAAACAGACTCTTGATTTGATGACATCATTAAAGCTTTATTCAGAAGTAACAGAAGAAATTATATTTGTCTATTTTATTTTTTGTAAGTGCTGCTGTCAGATAATGGCTCAGACATGATGAAAAAACAACTTTTGTTATTACAAGATGAGAAAAATAAGTTGTGCATCGTGAGAAAACCAGGAAGAACAATAACAATAATATATGGCCTCTTATGGCTTTCGTATCTTAGTCAGGGTAGCACATTATTTTTTTTCACAGGAAAGAAAACAAGCCTGTAAGGGATAGAAGTAAAGTGCACATAATAGATTACACTGTTGTTCAACAACATAGCGAATGTTCAGCTGATAAAACGCATTTCCAAAAAGAAAGTAGACAAAAGCTGTTTTTAAAGTTGTGAAAATTACATTATTTAGGACTGTGTAAAGACTGTAAATCTACCCATCAAAGCCTTGTTTCATCCGTGATAGAATATGACGTCTAACCCAATATGAGATTGGGTCTCATGTACTTTAATGCATATTATTAGTGAATGAAACCCAATCTCTTGTCATTGAAAGCACATAGGCCCACTACAATACTACCCATACTACCCATATTGTGCAGTATGTAAACCACTGTATGCACATTTTCTGAATGTATGGATTATCCACAATGCAACTTTATTGATTTTAACTTTTAATTTTCAATTTTCAAATAAACTAACATTTACTACAGTTTCACATTTTTATTGTTGCATAATGCTACCTGATCTCATGAGCAAATTTTGATTAAGTCTTAGTCATAGTCTTTTGACTAACATGCCATTTAGTTTTAGTCATATTTTAGTAATCTGAATGGTTTTTAGTTTTGGTCTAGTTTTAGTCGACTAAATGTCATTAGATTTTAGTCAACTAAATCTACAGTAGATTTTTTTGATATTAAGGTTTTATCATCATAGAAAAAATATTTAACTGCTATGACACGCAACATGTCTTTATATTAAAATTAAATGAAATTACTTGGTCTTCTTTTCAATGAAATACCAATAGTTGTCTAGGCTAATTATGCATTCTTTGTAAAAACTCGTTTACCGCATTCTTTGTTCTTTCAAGCAGACATATTTATTTATATAAATAAATTTCGATTAATCTTTAACAGGGCTACTAAAGTGATTCAGTCAAGAGCAGTGAGTGATTTTCTGTCTTTCTTTTGTTGCTTGATTAACATCAATATCACAGACAATAGCAACTAAATTAGGCTGCTGTCCTTTTAAAACCGAATGCACGGATGCAGTGTCCGATATTCTCCCTACTGTTTATGTTCACCTAAGACGTAACCGAATGTGTTTATGTGAATACTCGTAAAAATGGACAATTCGACATAATTTTGTGTATTTCTCTGTTCATGAGACGCGAAAGAGTACTGGTGCGCTGTTTGAGAGGCGCTGCTTTGGTGTCTGCGCTAAGAAAACCGGACCGAATTGAGTTCTCTTTTGCGTCGACAAATTTATTCATATGTCTTCTCTTTTCAGATATTGAAATTTTTAGAGATGCACCGATTGCAATTTTCTTGGCCGATTCCGATTTTTCAGTAAGTGTGACCTGCCGATTCCGATTTTTGCCGATTCCGATTTTTTTTTTTAAGAACTGTAATGAAAGCATGGGTCTATACAGAAATATTTTCTTTAATTAAATTTATTTTATAATAAAATTAATTTTTAAACATTACAGGATCTTCTTACAACAAAATAACTTTAACAACAAAATAAAGTGCTTTGTGCCTTTGAAAAAGGTATAACATTAGTTCCTGTGACTAACATAGTATATAGTTATACTAGCAAAAAATTTTTTTATTTTATAATAAAAGAAATGTATAAACATTACAGCATCTTCTCATATTAAAATAACTTAATAAATAATAACAAAATAAAGTGCTCTGAGCCTTGAAAACATTAGAAATAAAATATAAGTAACAAAGCAGGCATACAAAAATCTACTTTTCTTAAATTAATTTTATATGGATTTTTTTTAAACATTAATTACAGGATCATCTCACAACAATAACTTTAATAACAAAATGTGCACTGTGTCTTCATACAGGTGTAAATACCAATGCTAGTACTAAATGCTATTACTTGAGCATTAATAGCAATTTTTTCTTGATAAAGAGAAGCATTTCTGCATTGTCACCAGTTAATCCAGCGGTACTACACTTCGTAACATTCATTCACATATTTGCGCAACGCCACCGCATACAGCAAATTCACACACAGATGAAACTTACTAGAGAGGTGTAACATAAATGCATCTGTAAATAAATACAAATTAAATTCACGTCGCGCACGCTTAAATTACCTTCAAATGTAACATATATGCTCGCTTCGAACTATTAGTGTGTGAAAACGCTGTCTGCGGTGGCGTAGCGCAAATATATGAATGAATGAAAGTGTAGTAAACGTCAACGGATATCCCCTGCTCAGGGAGTAGGGAGCAAAGAACACTGGGCAGGGACCATGTCAATCGGAACACAGTTCATTCACGGAGCTTACTTCTAACGAGCGGGTTATCTGAATCAGGTGTGTTAACTAAGAGACACATGCAAAATATGCAGATCGGGGGGCGCGATCTACCACATGTCCAAACACGCGCGTGGTTCGTGGTTGTTCCCTCACGTTGTATTTTGGCCTTATAAATGTTACAAACTGCGATCTTTGTGTCATCTTCACTCACACCAAAGACATGTTTACACGCGACTGTGAGTGCGTGTGCGTGGCTGTGACGTAATTGCATGCGCCGCTGGCAATAAAGGGATCGGCTAGGAATCGGCAAGAGGAGAAATTGACCGGCCGGTCACCGATCCGGGCCGATCATGCGAAAAATCGTCCGATTCCGATCCCTAGCCGATCAATCGGTGCATCTCTAGAAATTTTGTAACGTTTTAGGAGAGGTGCAGCAAGTGTATGCCAGCTTATGTCCCGCTGCATAGATCAGTAGGCTATGATACATATGTACACATCTAAGTTAACCTCCTAACCTCTTCCGAATCTCTTCCCAAATCGTCCCTCACCAACATTTTTGTCTCGTTTCTGTTCATTGACGAAATGTCGATAGATTTTCACCATAGTTTTTTCATTCAAAACGAGTTTTTGTTTCGTTATCGTCTCGTTTTCGAATCCTGTGAAAAACATGACTCACAATGAAAGAGCTGAAAGATGAGAGATCGAAAAACAAGGTAAAACGGCATGCTTGCAGTTGCATTTTTACATCACATTCGCTTTTGTTTATACTATCGGGTAGGTTTAAGTGTAGTGCAGATGGTACGTTATTTTAAAACACCACAGAGCATTATAGCGCCACTCAACAGACAATTCAAGTCAGAACTGTGGTAACACATACAAAACCAACGTCACATAAAACATACCATAAGTACGTTCATCTGTTCTAGGGGAAAAAAAAGAACTCTCTTTTAGTGCCACTCAGTGGACATTTCACATCAAATATGTTACGAAACGTACTTTTTGATGCGTATTTTGCGTCCCACAGGTACAGGCATAATGTGTACTGTTTCAAATACTGTTAATAGGCAGCATATTGTGCAGTATGCTAGATTTCCAAACGGCTATGTTCAGCTAATTTTTTGTCAATCTTTCAGGACACGCTTACAGGAGATGTGACTCTAATGGCTCCTGGGTGCTTGCAGAGAGCTCAAACAAGACCTGGGTAAACTACACTGAATGCATCAAATCCCCAGAACCCAACAAAAAGAGAGTAAGCCACATTACAGTCATTTGTCTTTAATGGACCGAGATGCCTTTCTAGGTGATTTGACGCACTATGCCTTTGTCCCCACAGCAGGTCTTTTTTGAAAGGCTGCACATCATGTACACAGTGGGCTATGCAGTTTCCTTCAGCTCTCTTCTAGTGGCTATCTTTATTATTGGATACTTCAGGTAAGTAACTAAGTTTGTACGTGTGTGTGTGTGTGTGTGTGTGTGTCTGATGTACTTCTTCTCACAAACTTAAAAAAAAAGAGTTTTACCGATGCTTTAAGTAGTTTTCTTACACCCTAAAGTCTAATATTGTATTTCTATTTAAATCACACTGTAATTCCACAAATGGGAATCGGCATTTCCGTGTCTTTTTCTTTCTCTCTCTGTACTCCATGCTCCATCAGCAGCTCAGCGGACGTGTTTCGAGTTCAGTGGGAACGTGCTGTTAGATGTGACGTGCCAATACTATTCACACAGTAAAGGAAATGCCTTCTCGCATTTTCTCATTTTCCGTTGAAGATAGACCACTGAAAAAAAAAACAATTAAATTGATTGACGATATACCTGTGGCTTGAGAAAAATAAAGAGCGGCTCAGTTTTCAAAATGTGTACAAAATGTCAATATTAATTGCACTGCAGGTGAGCAATGGAGAGCAATGTAACATTGCAAAACTATTCTGAACATTGCTTGCTTGCAGCAACATGCAGGGCTTTAAAGTAATTTGGAGAGTAAGACAAGTGCAGTCTGGGAAATAAAGTTTTCTCTTTCTTGCGCTTCAGTTTAGTTTAGAATAAATTGTTTAGTTTGCTTTAAGGCCAGCATTGTAATAAAGTATCTCCAAATGTGCAGTTTTCACACAATTGCACCAGGCCTTTCTGGGAAACAGAAGGTGGTTTATATATATCCCCAGTCATTAGATACAAATATATATTGAATACACTTATAGAACACCTCAAATGTTATTGGTTGTGCCATAAGATAAGAAAGCTGTCACTCTGTATGAGTAAGTTGCCAAAATTGGACGGAATAATGTCTATTTCCCTAACTTTAAAAAGTAACAAAAACCTCAAATAGTTGTTTTTTGTCAGTAATTATTCAAATTGTCACGTTTTAGGTTTTGTAATTTGTGTGCATTCTGTTCTAATTTTTCTATCAGGCTTTCAGATGTAACTTTCAAAACCGCAACCACAAGAACTGTGGATGATATCAGAAAGTTGTTAAAATCTTTGACATGTGAGTTGTACTGTAGCAAAGCAAAACATCTGGGCTAAATAAATTATGACAATGGAATCACATCCAAGCCGCTTTATACAGTAGAATATGTGAGTATTCTTATGCACTTTGAAGTGTCTGATGCATCTGTGGATTGACCACAGCAATTGCTGATGATATACACCTATCAATCCATTTGCTCCTGAGGTGAAATTTTGAAAGTGGCAGCTTTTGTGGTGTTGACTTACAGGAGTCAGGCCTGCTCTCAACACATAGTGCTCTTTCTGACACTAATCAGGAACACATGGAGAAGAATGTGAAGACACACTCTCCTTTAGTACACCGGTAACACTTTACAATAAGGTTCATTAGTTAACATTAGTTAACCACATTAGTTAACATGAACTAATAATGAACTGCACTTATACAGCATTTATTAATCTGTGTTAATGTTAATTTCAACATTTACTAATACATTATTAAAATTTTGTTAACATTAGTTAATGCAGTGTGAACTAACATGAACAAACAATGAACAACTGTATTTCCGTTAACTAATGTTAATAAAGATTAGTTAATACATTAACTAATGTTTAACTAATGAACCTTATTGTAAAGTGTTACCAGTACACCTAATGGGCTCTCTATCTAGAGAGAATATTAAGCCATCCATAGGCATGCTTCCAATCTGAAGACTGTTCCAGATATTTCATGATCTAAAAATATAAAATACCTCATTATGTTATTGTTACAATGGTGCACGTGCTGGACGGAACGAGACGAGATAAACAATCAACACTATTTTAATATACTCTTCAAATAGACAAGCAGGAACAATCAGGAACAGGCAGGAGAATCCACACACGTGACATCTAACATCAACGTCAACATTAAACGACCGACCTTGAACTCAAGAAACAAACAGACTTATAAAGACAGACTAATTACTAAACACAGGTGACGGTGATCAGGGCTGACGAGGGAAAAACCAAATCACACAGAATCAACAGGGGGAGACAATGGGCGAAACCAAAGACATAAACAGACAGAACTGTGACATTACGCCCCCCTCCGGAAAGGCGCGTCCTCGCGCCGTGGAAAAAAGAAAAAACGAGAGGGGCGGAAAAACCAGGATACCAGAGTCAATGAAGGAGGGGGTTCCGGCGGAGGACGCAACCCCCGGAGGAGGACCAGAACAAAAGTCCATGTGACAAACCAGACAGTCCAGAGGGGCGACGACGGAGGGAGGAGCCAGGGAGGACATGGGTGGGGCATAAGGCAGGAGGAACCGACCCAGACCGCAGCCATGATGACGGCCCACTGTGGAGCCGACAGAGGGAGGAACCATGGTGGACGAAGGCGTGCCGACTCCATGGGGCCGACCGACAGAGGCGGAGCAGATGGATAAGGAGCCCGAGGCGAAGACGGAGAGCCGATGATCCGGGGTGACGCCGAGGATCCGGAGGGCCAAGGTGGAGCAGGCTCTGGCGCCCGAGGCGGAGGCGGAGTCCCGGAGATCCGCGGCGGAGCCGGAGCGACAGAGGATGGAGGCTGTGCCCGCAGGAAGGAGGAGTCCCAAGGAGCCGGTGGGACGGCGCGACGAGGCACAGCCGGAGGAGCAGAGTCCTGAGGAGCCGATGGGGTGACGACTGACCAGGGCGGAGCCGGAAAGACGATGGAGCCCGGTGGAGCTGGTGGATCGATGGGCGACGGTGAAGAGGAGGGCGTCGAGAGCCGTGGTGGAACCGCGGGGTCGAAGGGCCGAGGCGGAGTCCAGGACTCGGAGGCTGGAGGCGGAGCTGAGGAATCCTCCAGCCGAGACGCCGATGGAAGCTGGCAGTCCCGCGGCGAGCCCACTGCACAGGTGGTGGGCTGAGGGTGAGCTGGGGGACTGACTGCTGACCTGGGAGACTTGGGGCGGCTGGGCGGAACCAGCGGGAACTCAGGACGGCTGGGCGGAACCAGCGGGAACTCAGGACGGCTGGGCGGAACCAGCGGGAACTCAGGACGGCTGGGCGGAACCAGCGGGGACCAGGCAGATTCAGACAGACGAGGGCGGGTGGGAGGGAAGTCTATACAGGTCAGTGGCTCAGAGAAAAAGTCAATTAAGTCACATGAGTTGTCTTGGGCAAGATCCGAGAAGAAGTCTATTAAATCCCCAGAAATAGATCCAAGCTCACCCTCAGCGGTGGTGCAGCTCTCTGTCGCTCTCGGCTCTGGCACTCCATCTGCGGTGGGCTCAGGCTGTAACTCCGCATGTCGGGGTGATGTTTGGCTGGGTTCTGGGTCGTGAGTGGGGCTGACGTCCTCCTCGATGATGCCGACAGTCCAGGAAGATTGGCAGGACGCCAACAAGTCACCTTTATTTATATAGCGCCTTTTACAATACAGATTGTGTCAAAGCAACTGCACAGTATTTAAACAGCACAATAGTGTGTAAGTAACGCATTATTGTAACAATCAATTTTCAGTTAAAGGCAGTTCATCAATGAATTCAGTGATATCATCGTCAGTTCAGTTCAAATAGTATACGATATCGCTGGAAAGTGTCCCCAACTAAGCAAGCCAGAGGCGACAGCGGCAAGGAACCAAAACTCCACAGGTGACAGAAATGGAGAAAAAAACCTTGGGAGAAACCAGGCTCAGTCGGGGGACCAGTTCTCCTCTGGCCAGACCAAACAACAGTTTGTACCAATGTCTGATTGTAGAGAACTCATCAGGATCCTGTGGTGTAGCGCCGATGGCCGTCAAGGTTGGCGAGGTCTTTATTGATGATCCGCCTTGGAGCTCATCTGGTTGACATCCACGGCTATTGAAGTCATCTCTAGGTGGTGATCCATGATCTAAGCTGGGTACGGACTGGATCCGGGGGACTGGAGTGACCATCTGATCCGGATACAGGCTGGGTCTGGAGGCTACGGTGACCTCGGAATAAGAATGAAACAGACTAATATTAGCGTAGATGCCATTCTTTTTACGATGCAACGAGTGCATCAGGTGTTATGGGAGGTGTTTTCGGTTCCGGTTGACCTAATTAATGCAGCCTAACAATCCTTTAACGGATTTGAATTATAGAAATGTGTTAATGATTTTATGTGTAAGCCAGGTTAAAGAGATGTGTCTTTAATCTAGATTTAAACTGACAGAGTGTGTCGGCCTCCCGAACAGTGTTAGGTAGATTGTTCCAGAGTTTAGGCGCTAGATAAGAAAATGATCTGCCGCCGGCAATTGATTTTGATATTCTAGGTATTATCAGATTGCCAGAATTTTGAGAACGCAGCGGACGTGAAGGACTATAATACGATAGGAGCTCGTTCAAGTACTGAGGAGCTAAACCATTGAGGGCTTTATAAGTAATTAGCAAGATTTTAAAATCTATACGATGTTTAATAGGGAGCCAATGCAGTGCTGACAGAACCGGGCTAATATGGTCATACTTTCTGGTTCTAGTAAGAACTCTAGCTGCTACATTTTGGACCAGCTGGAGTTTGTTTATTAAGCGTGCAGAACAACCACCCAATAAAGCATTACAATAATCTATCCTTGAGGTCATGAACGCATGAATTAATGTTTCAGCATTTGACATTGATAGCATAGGTCGTAATTTCGATATATTTTTAAGATGGAAAAATGCGGTTTTGCAGATGCTAGAAATGTGGCTTTCAAAGGAGAGATTGCTATCGAATAGGACGCCTAGGTTCCTAACTGATGACGACGAATTTACAGAGCAGCCATCTAGTATTAGACTGTGTTTTAGGTCATTACTTGTGGAGGTTTTAGGTCCAATAATTAATACCTCTGTTTTTTCAGAATTTAACAGTAAGAAGTTATTCGCCATCCAGTTTTTAATATCAGCTATGCATTCTGTTAGTTTTTCGAATGGATATGTTTTGCCGGGCTGCGAAGAAATATAGAGCTGAGTATCATCAGCGTAACAATGAAAGCTAACACCATGTTTCCTGATGATATCTCCCAAGGGTAACATGTAAAGCGTAAAAAGTAATGGCCCTAGCACTGAGCCTTGAGGTACTCCATACTGCACTTGCGATCTAAATGATACCTCTTCATTTATTGCCACAAACTGATGACGGTCAGATAAGTACGATTTGAACCATGCCAGTGCACTACCACTAATGCCTACATAATTTTCAAGTCTATTTAAAAGAATGTTGTGGTCAATGGTATCAAATGCGGCACTAAGATCCAGTAGCACTAATAGAGAGATGCAACCACGATCGCTTGACAATAGCAGGTCATTTGTTACTCTAATTAGAGCAGTCTCAGTACTATGATATGGTCTAAAACCTGACTGGAAATCCTCGCAGATACCGTTTTTCTCTAAGAAGGAGCATAATTGTGAGGATACTACCTTTTCTAGTACCTTTGACAGAAAAGGGAGATTCGAAATTGGTCTGTAGTTAATTAATTCATAGGGGTCAAGTTGTGGTTTTTTAATGAGTGGCTTAATAACAGCTATTTTGAAGGTTTTGGGGACATATCCTAATGATAGTGACGAATTAATAATATTCAGAAGAGGATCTATGACTTCTGGAAGTACCTCCTTTAGTAGCTTAGATGGAATAGGGTCTAACATACATGTTGTGGGTTTAGATGATTTAACAAGTTTATACAATTCCTCCTCTCCTATAATAGAGAATGAATGGAATTGTTCCTCAGGAGATCTACAACGCACTATCTGATGCGATACTGTAGCGGGCGGCTGTATGGTTACAATTTTATCTCTAATAGTGTCTATCTTGGAGGTAAAGTACGTCATAAAGTCATTACTGCTGTGCTTTTGGGAAATGTCTAAACCTGTTGCCGCTATATTTTTAGTTAATTTAACCACAGTATTGAACAAATACCTAGGGTTATGTTTGTTTTCTTCTAAGAGAGATGAAAAGTAATCCGATCTGGCAGTTTTTAATGCTTTCCTATAAGATAAATTACATTCACGCCAAGCAATACGAAAAACCTCTAGTTTTGTTTTCCTCCAGCTGCGTTCCATTTTTCGTGCTTTTCTCTTTAGGGCGCGGGTATGATCGTTATACCACGGTGTTAGACTGTTTTTCTTAATCTTTTTTAGGCGCACTGGAGCAACTGTATCTAAAGTGCTAGAAAAGAGAGAGTCCATAGTTTCTATTACATCATCAAGTTTTTCTGAGCTATTGGATATGCTGAGGAATTCAGATAAGTCAGGAAGATTACTTACAAAGCGGTCTTTTGTAGTAGAAGTGATGGTTCTACCGTATTTGTAGCAAGGAATTGAATTAACAGTTTTAGCTATCTGGATTATACAAGAGACTAGATAATGATCTGAGATATCATCGCTTTGCTGCAGAATTTCAACGCCATTAACATCAATTCCATGTGACAGTATTAAATCTAGAGTATGATTTCGGCAATGAGTAGGACCTGACACGTGTTGTCTAACCCCAATCGAGTTCAAAATATCTATAAATGCTGTTCCTAATGCATCTTTTTCATTATCAACATGGATGTTAAAATCACCCACTATTAAGACTTTATCTGCGGCCAGCACTAATTCGGATAGAAAATCAGCAAATTCTTTAATAAAGTCTGTATGGTGCCCTGGTGGCCTGTATACAGTAGCTAACACAAACGTCACAGGGGATTTATCATTAGTACTTGTTTCTCTGGATAATGCTATATGAAGCACCATAACTTCAAACGAGTTATAATTGAAGCCCGTTCTCTGAGAGACATTGAGAATACTGCTATAAATAGTAGAAACACCTCCTCCTTTACCTTTTAGACGCGGTTCATGTTTATAACAGTAATCTTGGGGGGTGGACTCGTTTAAAATAATGTAATCGTCTGGTTTTAGCCAGGTTTCTGTCAAACAGAGCACATCTAGGTTATGATCAGTGATCATATCATTTACAAAAAGTGCTTTCGTAGAAAGGGACCTGATATTCAATAAGCCAAGCTTTATCAATTGTTTCTCTGTATTATATATATTTTTTATTTGATGAACATCAATTAAATTGTTGGTCTTGATTTGATTCAGGCGTTTTTTGTATTTTCTAGCTCGGGGAACAGACACAGTCTCTATAGAGTGATATCTAGGTGAAAGGGTCTCTATGTGCTGAGAATTAACTGATTTCTGTGACGTGAGGCGGCTAGCAGACGGTCGGTTTAGCCAGTCTGTCTGCTTCCTGACCTGGGCCCCAGTGAGTCAAGTGCAAACTCTAAGACTATGTGCCATATTTCTAGATAGAAGAGATGCTCCACATCCAGAGGGATGAAGACCATCTCTTTTCAACAGGTCAGGTCTGCCCCAAAAGCTTGTCCAATTGTCTATGAAACCTATGTTATTTCGCGGGCACCACTTTGACATCCAGCCATGGAGTGACCACAGTCTACTGTGAATCTCGTCACCACGGTAAGCCGGGAGGGGACCAGAGCATATTACAGTGTCTGACATCATACTTGCAAGATCACACACCTCTTTAACATTATTTTTAGTGATCTCCGACTGGCGAAGTCGAACATCATTAGCGCCGACGTGAATAACAATCTTACTGAATTTACGTTTAGCATTAGCCAGCACTTTTAAATTTGCCAAGATGTCAGGCGCTCTGGCTCCCGGTAAACATTGGACTATGTTGGCTGGTGTCTCTATTTTCACGTTCCGTACAATAGAATCGCCAATTACTAGAGCACTTTCATCAGGTTTCTCAGTGGGTGCTTCACTGAGTGGGGAGAACCTGTTTGATGTTCTGATCGGAACGGAAGAGCGGTGTTTTGACCCGCGACTATGCCGCCTCACAGTCACCCAATTGCCCTGCTGCATGGGCGTTGTTACCGGAACCGAACAATGTACAGGGCTTTCTGAGCTAGTCACATCCAAAACCGTATCTAAGGCCCTCACATTCTTACTATCCTCCATTAAAGTTTGGATGCGTGACTCTAGTTCTGAAATCTTCTCTGTCAGCCTGACTATATTCCTGCATTTATCACATGTATAAGGCTCACTGCTGACAGAGATAGATAAGCTATACATGTGGCAAGCAGTGCAGACTACAATTGTAGGAGAAGAAGCCATTACTCACCGTGATTGTAGAATGATTTCAACTTACCAATGTTGTTAGAGTTCCTGAAGAACAGATCAGGGGGAGAAAAAACGGAACGAAACCGGCTAAAAGAGTACTAACGATATTAAACACGAGAAAAAATAAATAAAAACGTGAATGGAACGCAGATGGCAAGTTAACCGGCCAGCGCAATGCTAAAAATAGTAAACAAGAGTTAAAAGCGTGAATGGAGTGCGAGCGGCAAATTAACCGGCTATGGAATGCTAACGTGCTGCACTCGTGATTATAGAGTAAGGCGAACAATCAAATTAGTCAGATTAGTTTGATGGATAAGACCAGAAATTATATTAAGCTATATCTATCAGTTTAAAACGGCAGAATTAACAATAAGATAGAGAATCCAGTAGAAAATCCAGTAGAAAAACGAAGCTGCAGAGAGCTAACGTTACAAACAAACAGACCACTCTGCAGCGAGGCAAACAGGAAGCAGGGAAACAGCGAAACAGCGACACCCACAGGACGATTTGAACACCCACTCGATGTAGTCCGGCAGGCTCTCTTGAGGACCCTCCCCAGATAGCAGCGCCTTGGTGGTGGAATTCAGTCCCAGGTGGTAGAAGATGCATAGGCTGCTATCCGGGAAGTGGGAATGTTCTGCCAGGGAGATGAACTCATGTGTATGGTCCTCAAGAGAGCGTTCCTCCTGCCTCAGGAGGATGAGACGAACAGTAGGGTCCATAATCGATCAAACAATAAAAAACAAAACACTGAGGGAAAAAAGACGGAAAATAAACGCAGGGGAAAGTGCCGGGTAAACTTTTGAGGTCGGTCTTTCTGTTACAATGGTGCACGTGCTGGACGGAACGAGACGAGACGAGATAAACAATCAACACTATTTTAATATACTCTTCAAATAGACAAGCAGGAACAATCAGGAACAGGCAGGAGAATCCACACACGTGACATCTAACATCAACGTCAACATTAAACGACCGACCTTGAACTCAAGAAACAAACAGACTTATAAAGACAGACTAATTACTAAACACAGGTGACGGTGATCAGGGCTGACGAGGGAAAAACCAAATCACACAGAATCAACAGGGGGAGACAATGGGCGAAACCAAAGACATAAACAGACAGAACTGTGACAGTTATCCTTCATGGATAGAGCAATCCTGGAATGCACTGCAGTGAGCTCACTGAATAAATCTAATTTATATAATTAAAATGGATTATTTCGCCATATTATTATAATAATAGGATAAGATGAGCATTGTGATGGGCCATTAGTATTCCTCATTTACTATAGTAATACTTAAAGGGTACTAAATGTAGAATGCCTTTATAACATGCGTCAGACTTTGGGGATTTTTGAACAGATGGTCGCTGAGTGTATTAGTATTGCATTCATTTCTGTCTGTGTCCCCTGTGAAAATAGAGACCAAATTAAAATAGAATGGGTACACTAAAAATACATGGCATCCGGTTAGTCTGTGATTCCAAGCTACAAAAGATGTATATGAATCTTGTCTTCAATGTAGCAGCATTTTAGCATTACACTCTTAAAAATAAAGGTTCTTTATTCCATGAAGAACACTGAACATCCATGGAACCTTTCAAATGCAGAAAACATCCTTTATAGTCAAAAAATATTCTTTAGATGGATCTTTTTAGAACTTTTTGCTAGAAGGTTCTTTGATGAACCAAAAATTGTTCGTCTATGGCATCACTGCAAAAACCCCCTTTTGGAAACCTTTATTTTTAATAGAGTACGTAGAAAGGTAGAAAGGTAAATGCAATACTCATAAACCTTCCTTTTCCTTATTTCCCCAAATGCGTATTCTTTCTGAGGACTACCATCTTTTCCATTCTCTGCCTAACAAGCCTCATGTATTTGTGTTTCTTTAGGCGTCTCCACTGCACCAGGAACTACATTCACATGCACCTGTTTGTTTCCTTCATGCTGCGTGCCGTCAGCATCTTTGTGAAGGATCACGTGGTCCACACTAGCGCCGGGCTGCAGGAATTTGACGCTGTGCTCATGAATAACTTCACTAATGCTGTGGATGTGGCACCAGTGGACACTTCACAGTATGTGAGTCAAGCACTATCTCATCTTAGTATTAAAGTACTCCATTAAGTATTTATCAGGTATCTCATGTGGCTACATTTCAGATTATGTAATCAACATTTATATTAGGGCTGCGCCAGGGGTGTTTTCTCTGAGAAGGCAAGGGAAGCAGTGTCTCCTCAAAATATTGGTACAAAAAAACTAAGTATAAAAATAAAATAACTCCAATTTGACAAAATATTACATTAAAAAGTGTATAAATCACTTGTTTTTTGCAACAGTGACACTAGCAGGTAAAGTAAAAACGGACGTCCTCGTCTCTCACTACCCCTGAGCCCATTAAGTTTTAACAGACCCCCCAAAGCGTGCCATGGGTTTGTTAGGGCTATTTGAGAATGAAGGGGAGGTTGGTCACGTGAGAGGAGGCAATACCTCTATTGCAATACGATTGGATATTAGTAGTTATGTTCGGCTGTGATTGGTTTGTGCAATAAACATTTACCGAGGTTTGATGACTAATGATCTGATTCTAAAATTTAAGAAAATTCTAAAATAATTAAAAGTTAATTATTAAAAAGATAGTTGTTCATCAGTCCCTTGTTTGTCCTGAACAGTTAAACTGCCTGCTGTTCTTCAGAAAAATCTTTCAGGCCCCACATTCTTGGGTTTTCCAGCATTTTTGTGTATTTGAATCCTTTCCAACAACGACTCCATGATTTTTGAGATCCTTCTTTTCACACTGAGAACAACTGAGGGACTCATATGCAACTATTACAGAAGGTTCAAATGCTCACTGATGCTCCAGAAGGAAACAGGATGCATGAAGAGATGGGGTGAAAACTTTTGAACAGAATGGAGACGTGTACATTTTTCTTATTTCGCCCTAAATATATTTTTTCATTTAGTACTGCCCTTCAGAGGCTACAGAAGATAATTGCATGTTTCCCAGAAGACAAAATAAGTTCAATTTACCCTGATCTTTAAATTCAAGAAGTTTTCACCTCCAGCTCTTAATGCATGTTTTTTTCCTTCTGGAGCATCAGTGAGCGTTTGAACCTTCTGTAATAGTTGCATATGAGTCCTTCAGTTGTCCTCAGTTTGAAAAGATGGATCTCAAAATCATACAATCATTGTTGGAAAGGTTTCAGTTAGACAAAAATGGTGAAAAACCAAAGAATTTGTGGGACCTGAGGGATTTTTCTGAAGAACAGCAAGCAGTTTAACTGTTCAGGACAAACAAGGAACTCAAGAACAGCTATCACTAAAAAAAAAACAAAAAAAAAAAAACACAGCTGTGGATCATTCACGTAAAAACACAGTATTGTCACGTATCTGGTCTATCTTCTCATCATGAACTCTTGCACACACATTCTGGACTGCAATCCCCATAAGCCACTGCACCAATCACTGCACACAGCTGCTCCTTGTTTCCCACTGTACTGATTGCTGCACACACCTGTTTCACATTTACCCACATGCATTTAAGCCACTCACACACACAGCCACCTTGCGAAGTCTTATTGTTCCTATGGTCGTAATTCTAAGCGTTTATCTCTGTGTTGGATTCTATGTGTATGACTCTGGACTGTGTACCCCGTTGACGATTCCTGCTACCTGCCATTGCGACCATTGCCTGTCTATTGAACTGTTTCCCGGATTACCTACGTTGTTCCTGTTTTCTGGTGATTATTCCTGCATGTTGACGATTCTCAATAAATGCTGCAAATGGATCCGCACGTCTCTGACTCTCCTTGTGACAGAAGACTTCGCCAAGTAAGGATCCAGCGGCTTTATGGTGTCATTCGGTTCCAGCATGAATCCAACAGTACAGATCATGCTTCTCAGGCAGGGTGAGCGGACAATCGAAGATTATGTCATGGCCTTCATCGAATTGGCAAATCTGTCGTCAATGGATGAGATTTGCCTAATGATTTTTTTTCGTGGAGGACTCTCAGAGCCATTGGCTTCCCACATGCCAAATTTTGAACCAGACTGGACTCTGCACTATTACATGGATCTGGCTCTTTTGTTGTGTGGCTCTCCATTTACTGTGGGTGAGGTTGAGCCACAGCACAAGATGGCTACCCCCAAGTCAGAGTCTCCGCTGCCAGAGCGCCCTCCAGTGACCGCGCCACCAGAGCGCCCTCCAGTGACCGCTCGCTCAGAGCCTGCTCTTCCAGAGTCTCCGCTGGAGACGCCCAGCCCTCCTGAGTCTCTGCTGGGGTCGTCCAGTTCTCCAGAGCCCGCTCCTCAAGAGCGCCGTCCAGAGCCTGCTTCTCAAGAGCGCCGTCCAGAGCCCGCTCCTCAAGACAGCCTTCCAGAGCCTCCGCTGGTTCAGCCCAGCCTTCCAGAGACTCCGCTGGTTCAGCCCAGCCTTCCAGAGACTCCGCTGGTTCCGCCCAGTCTTCCAGAGACTCCGCTGGTTTCGCCCAGCCTTCCAGACACTCCGCTGGTTCAGCCCTGCCTTCCAGAGACTCCGCTGGTTCCGCCCAGCCTTCCAGACACTCCGCTGGTTCCGCCCAGCCTTCCAGACACTCCGCTGGTTCAGCCCTGCCTTCCAGAGACTCCGCTGGTTCAGCCCTGCCTTCCAGAGACTCCGCTGGTTCCGCCCTGCCTTCCAGAGACTCCGCTGGTTCCGCCCTGCCTTCCAGAGACTCCGCTGGTTCCGCCCTGCCTTCCAGAGACTCCGCTGGTTCCGCCCAGCCTTCCAGACACTCCGCTAGTTCAGCCCTGCCTTCCAGAGACTCCGCTGGTTCCGCCCAGCCTTCCAGACACTCCACTGGTTCCGCCCAGCCTTCCAGAGACTCCGCTGGTTCCATCCAGTCGTCCTGAGATTCCTGTCTGCCCGGTTCTGGTCACGGAGCTCATGCATGGACTGTTCCCACCCACCCTCCCTGCTGCTCCAGTTCCGCCACCTCTGTCTCCTGACAGTCCCTCTGCTCACCCACATCCCACCTTCGGTGCAGAGGACTTGCCGTGGGACTGCCAGTCTCCATCGGTGTCCAGACTGAAGGACCCCTCACCATCACCTCCAGTCTCAGAGTCCTGGACTCCACCTCGGCCCTCCGACCCTGCGGCTCCACCCCGGCTCTGTGCTCCCTCGTCTCCGTTGTCGGCCGTCGGCCCACCAGCTCCTCCGGGCTCCATCGTCTCTCCAGCTCCGCCCCGGTCAGTCGTCGCCCCACCTTCGCCTCTGGACTCTACTCCTCCGGCTGCGCCTCGTCACTCCGTCCTGCCGGCTCTGTGGACCTCCTCCCTCCCGTGGGCACAGCCTCGATCCTCTGTCACTCCGGCTCCGCTGCGTACCTCCGGACCTCCATCTCCGCCGGGGTCGCCAGAGCCTTGGGTTCCGCCTTGGCCCTCCGGATCCTCTGTGTCGCCCAGGACCATCGACTCTCCGGTTCCGCCTCGGGCTCCACCGGCTCCACCTCCGTCGGTCGGCCCCATGCAGGAGCCAACCCTTCCTCCATCATGGCTTCTCCCTCCGTCGGCTCCGCCTCAGTTCGGGGTTCCAGTACCCCTACATGGACCTGGCCCTCCATCCCTCCCCCTGTTCCGCCTCCGCTCCACCACCCTCCAGGTTGTATTAGGTGGTTAGAGCGTCTGGAAGCCGCTCCTTGGGGAGGGGCTCTGTCACGTATCTGGTCTATCTTCTCATCATGAACTCTTGCACACACATTCTGGACTGCAATCCCCATAAGCCACTGCACCAATCACTGCACACAGCTGCTCCTTGTTTCCCACTGTACTGATTGCTGCACACACCTGTTTCACATTTACCCACATGCATTTAAGGCACTCACACACACAGCCACCTTGCGCAGTCTTATTGTTCCTATGGTCGTAATTAGGGATGCACCGAATGTTCGGCAACCGAAATTATTCGGCCGAAAATGGCAAAAAAAGCACTTTCGGTGTTCGGCCGAATAAGTAAAAAGGCCGAATAAAATTTGCCGAACAATGACGTTTTTAATGACGCGATCAAATAGTAACCCGCGTAGAGTGAGAGGCGCGCGCTTTATGCAGCAAACATGTCAGCAGTGTGGAAGCACTTTAAAGAGTCAGAGAAAGAGGCAAAAACGGCGGTTTGCAGACACTGTTCTGCTGAATTGTCCAGAGGGGGTGCATCTGCAAAAACGTACAGCACTTCAAGTTTAATTTATCACTTAAAATCAAGACACCCCGAACATCATGCAGAGTACGAGAAAGACACGGCGGCGGCTACGGCAACAGCAGCAGCGAAAAGGAAAGTAGTAGAGTTGTGACGTTCGCGAACGAACCGATTCTTTTGAACGGCTCATTAACATGAACGATGGGAGCCGAGTCGCGGCTGTGGGGGAGCCGTTCTTTCTGTCGTTCTTTTTTTCCTACGCGTGTTTCATACAGATGCACACAAATTAGCTCCTCTGCGAGACAGAACAGTTATAGGGGGAGGGGCGCAACCAGCGCAGGGGCTGATCTCTTATTTGCAAAGTTTACAGTAGTTGTAGTAGTAATAGTGGACTGTATGTAGACATTTCCATTTTATTTATTCTAATTCTGTCTACAGTATATGTCGAATACTTTAAATATTTTTTGTTATCTATCAAAATGTTCTTTTGTGATACTGTTCTTGTATAGAAATGTTCCACTAAAAGCTGTTTTGCACAGACATTCATTGCAGCCCACTTTGTTTTTGATGTTTATTTGCGAGTAGGTATTGTATGAATAATACGTCAATAAAGTCAACGTAGCTTTACACATACACACACTTTGTACTAAAGGTAAATCCAAAATATTGATGTCACTTTCTAAGCAGAGGGATGTTGTGCAACCCTATGGAATATAGTCCACACATAACAAATGAGGTAATAATCAATACTTCAGAATAATTCAAACTCAGATATTGGTGTGTGATATCTGAGTTTGAATTATTTGACTACAAATCTCACCTCATCATTCCTCCCAGTGATTATTTCCAGGATAAACTGAGATGCCCCCAAGCTGGCTTCTTAAAACTGACTAAATATTTAAAAAGAGCCAAAAGAACCGTTCTGAAACCTGACACTTTTCTTGAAGAAGTAGGCTTATGTCTAGGACAGTTATTAATTTGTTGTGGGTTCATCGACATTTTTGGCACTATTCAATGCACATTTGTTGTTGTAGACATACAGAGTTACATTCTTTCAGCAGTCAGTTATAGGCCTAACATAGGCTATTCAAGAAGGGGGGCTTCAAAGATGGCCAAATAAAAATATTTTTTTATTTTACTAATTTATTTATTTTACGTTATATTGTGCTTTGTTTGAATAATATCTGCTGGAATGTTAAAAAAATGTTCAGTGTTAAATAAATATTTTGAAATTGTATTTTTGTTATTTGATTTATTTCTCTGAAAAGCAACACAAAATAGTAAAAAGCAAATTTTTACTATTTAATAATTGTAATGGTGAAAAAATTGGCAAAATAAATGGGAAAAAATGCGAAACACCGCGTTCGGTATTCGGTATTCGGCCTTCGGCCAAGCATTTCATTATTATTCGGCTTCGGCTTCGGCCAAGAATTTCATTTCGGTGCATCCCTAGTCGTAATTCTAAGCGTTTATCTCTGTGTTGGATTCTCTGTGTATGACTCTGGACTGTGTACCCCGTTGACGATTCCTGCTACCTGCCATTGCGACCATTGCCTGTCTATTGAACTGTTTCCCGGATTACCTACGTTGTTCCTGTTTTCTGGTGATTATTCCTGCATGTTGACGATTCTCAATAAATGCTGCAAATGGATCCGCACGTCTCAGTCTGACTCCCTGTGACAAGTATTAAGAATCACTTTTGAACAGGGTCATTTTATTATTTTCTCTTGTGGACTATATGTAAACATCTTCTATGTGAAATATCTTATTCAAGTCAGTATTAAATAAACAATAACATGCATTTTGTATGATCCCTCTTAGTTTGGTAAAATAATTAACATTTTGCAAATTCTGAAAGAGGGATGTAAATTTTTGACTTCAACTGTAGATAGATAGATAGATACTATTTTTATAACCTTTATATAATATACCTATTTTTATACACATTTTATGAGCTGTGATGAACTGGAACCAGATAGATGGATGGATGAAGAGAGGTAGGAAGGGTGTATGAACATCATTAACAGGAAGAATAGCTAATCAGCACATATGGAGGACTCTTCTAAATGATCTGTTCCAGGCACACATCATGCCATGTGCAAAAAAGTGTAATTTAAATTACTAACTCTTGAATAACCAGACGCACAAATCATTGTAGAATTTCATCCGATAACAGCTTGAAAACTGTATAGAAGCACAGTGAAGTGTTAAACAAGTCTGGCAGAGCGGAAATTTGAAAGAGGTCAGGTTGAGTCTGGACGAAGTGACATCTGGGTGACGTCTGACTCCAATTCTGATTATGGCGGAGAATAAATATTTTAATGCTAGTGCAAGGTTGTGCCCTATCTTGACACTTTGTTGGGCTAAAATTGCTGGAAGAAATGCCAAAGCTAGATGTTAAAGGTTATTGCATTGCAAGAAACTGTAAGTGCTCACAGTCTCATTCTGCATGGTGTGTCATAGTCTTACCAGAGGGCTTTTGTTTCATAGCATCGCCAATCTCCACCCGGAAAGCTTGTACACAATATATCTGGGTGTTTTATTATACTCTACGCCCACCACATGGCCAGCCTCAACAATCCATGCATAGAGGTTAAAAAAGCTCACTTGTCCCCATTTGCTGCCGTTTGGGTGGGAAATGATTATCCATTCCCACCTACGCTCAGCGTCGAACTGTATCAGTGCCCATTCCGGGCAATGCTGAGACTCATTGACTGCGCCCTCAGCTTTTTCTTCAAACAGCTGCATTGCAGGAGATAAGTGCTATGAAGCTAACATGTGAGGGAGGATTTTGCAACCACTTGTTTCGCATCCATAGCTGCAACGCTTATGGTGCAAACAATGTGTTTTCAGGGATCAAAGGGAAAACTGCTATGCTTTGATCCATTTGTTTACCTATAATATGCAGCAACTAACGTAAGTGTGTTGTGCGTTTTCTGTAGGTCAGTCAGCCGAAATGCTCACATCAGTAGCTGGCTATTACTCTCAAATTTCACATTTCAAGAAACATGCAGGAAATTTCCTACCCTTTTCTTTTTCTTCAGTGGAACAGTATGACAGCAGAACTAACTTAGTAGCAAAAATTTGCTTTGTATATATGTTTCTGCATCATATCAAGAAAGTGAAGACTTTTCAGTGTAGACACTGGGCATGCATTTATTATTTTCTTCTTTTTATAGCCAAGCAGCATATTACTACTACTACTACTGCTACTGACAATACTGTACGTATTTACAGTTTATATATACAGTAAATTCCTATGATATAGTCCATATTATTTTTTATACAGAAGTTTTTAGAAAAAAAAACTTTTTAGCATTATTATTATATTTTGACAGAATTAACCAATACAATGAAAGTAACCAATATTGTGAATACTATGCTTTTAATTTGGAGATAAACTAATGTCTATGCTTGGTATAAAATTGTGATACTACACTGTGGGTGGATTTAGAATAACTCATAGAGCGTTTGGTATTGCATTATAATTTTATGTTATTTTTGGCCATTTTGTCCTTTTCTAAGTCTTAAATTATTAACATTGCATGACCAAGACTACTATGACAGAAATGATGATACTAGAAATGGCTTTATTTTCAACCCATTATGCTTTCCTCTGTATTGTGTGAATGGAAGGAAAGACTGCCCTTTTTCCACTTGTAGCATTCAGTATTTTTCATTATTTATAATAACAGGGATCCTATTCAGGCAGCAAGAATAGGAAATTGTCCAGTCATTCATTAAACAAATTGGATAGTGTAGTTTTTGGTTATTTAAAGATTTGATTTCAAAAGATCTTAAAGGATTAGTTCACTTCCGGCATAAAAATGTCCTAATAATTTACTTACCCCCATGTCATCCAAGATGTTCACGTCTTTCTGTATTCAGTCGAAAGGAAATTAAGGCTTTTGAGGAAAGTATTCCAGGATTTTTCTTTATGTAGTGGACTTTAATAGGAGCCAACGGGCTGAAGGTCCAAACTGCAGTTTCAGTGCAGCATCAAAGGGCTCTACATGATCCCAGCCAAGGAATTAAGGTTTTATCTAGTGATTTGATCTGTCATTTTCTAAAAAAAAAAACTAAAAACTTATATACTTTTTAACCACAAATGTTCATCTTGCACAAACTTCGACTTTCGACTTCAACGTGATTACGCAATGTGTGCAATTGTAGACGCACATTGCAGAGCTAGTGTGAGACGAGCATTTGTGGTTAAAAAGAAAATGACCAATCGTTTAGCTGGATAAGACTCTTATTCCTCGGCTGGGATAGTGTAGAGCCCTTTGAAGCTGCATTGAAACTGCAATTTGGACCTTTAAATCATTGGGTCCCATTAAAGTCCATTTTATAGAGAAAAATCCTGAGATGTTTGTCTGAAAAACCTTCATTTCTTTTGACTGAAGAACAAAAGACATGAACATCTTGGATGACACGGGGTGAGTACATGATCAGGAAAGGGTTTCAGTAAATAGTGCTGTTTTGGTTTTTTGTTGACTTTAGGTCCTGTTTTTCCAGAAGCACCTTTTTGGCCTATGATTTCTATAACATTTTTACTTCTATAGAAGCCTCCATACTGCTTCACTGTGGTGGTCCGCAGTCGGCTTTATGTTTTCAATCAGTGCTGTGAAAAGAGGGCAGAGATCTCAAAGAGTACATCGTCAGCAGAGAGGCAGGGAAAAGACAGAACATAAGTTTTAGGTGTTCATGGGGTTTCGTTCAGATCCTCCAGGTCTATTGACAACATAATCTGCACCTTGCTTTTCTCCTGGCGCCTCTTTGATCATCTGTCAGAAGCTCTGAAGCTCTCACGGTTACCCCTAGTTTCTGGCACTTTCATGTGTCTGGAGTTGATGCGTCTGTTATTGTCCATGCTCAGAATAGCAGCCCTTTCACTGGGTTGTTGCACTACTGAGTCCCAAATGCACTCCTTTGGGGGAAAAAGTAAGAACAGTAGAGAACAGAGAGTAATAGTTAACCCCAAAATGGAAAGTCTCTGATCATTTACCTATATAACATTTCTTGCAGGTCTTTTCCTTAAAGTTACATAGGGCATGTCAAGTTGTAAATATGCATAAAAATAGTATGTATGACTCATACACTGCATACCAAGTCTTAAAAGCCATACAAGCTTTGATGGAAATTTAAGTCTTCCTTTCCACCATAGCTCTCTAATCTTATTTAAGCATACACATATTTAAACTTGCTACATCACATGCAAAAGTGCGAATTAAAAGTGCGACCGCTTTTGTTCCTCACACAAAGCTATCATGTTATGGAAAAACATCCTTTTGTGTTCTTTTGCAGACAGTCATACAAGTTTGGAACAATGTAGGAATAAATAAAAGAAAACTAG